>NW_020954710.1:554700-623000 GCF_900497805.2 Vombatus ursinus
TCTCTCTCTCTCTCTCTCTCTCTCTCTCTCTCTCTCTCTCTCTCTCTCTCTCTCCTCTTTTTCTACTCTCCCTTTCTCTCTGTCTCTGCCTAACTGTTTCTCTCAATACTAACTCTCTCAGTTAAACTAACTGAACTGAGACTTATGGGACATCCTGTAATTAACTCATGTTTTTTTTTATAACAACTCAATAAAATAAATAATCCAAGTATTATTAGGCCTATTTTACAGAGGAGGAAACTAGGGGTCAGAAATATTGTATGATTTATCCATTGTTCTGTAGCTAGTATGTGCCAGAAGAAGGAATCTATCTAGGTTTCTCTTGGCTCTCAGGGCTAGCTGTCCATTCATTCTGCCTTTCAAAACATCTTTTAACACATAGGGGTCAGTGAATCTAACATGAATGAGCCTTCCAAAAATTCTATATATCTCACCACTTTCCATGGAAAAGACATTTAGTAACTGCTGCACTGAGGGAATGCTAGAGTCATAGATTCAAACCTGAAAGGAAATTAAAGATTATTTAGTCTAATCTGCTCATTTACAGAGGGGGAAAGCTGAGGGCAAGGGAGGTAGATAATTAGCCCAAAGGTATGTAGATGTTAAACACCATACGAAAGATTTGAACCCAGATCCTCTGGCTCCAAATTCACTGTTATTTCTACTACATTATATTTCCTTGTGCAAAGTCATTGTAGCTATCACAGTCTTCTAACATTGGACTTCCTGCCTTCCAAATCTGCCCAATGGGTAGAACAGAGTACATACAAGTGTTGGGATTTTCCTGAAAAGACTGTCAACTCTCTAACTGCCCAATTCCAAGCCCTCCCACCCCCTTGCTTTGTTAAGCCAGGTCTTAAAGAGTACAAAGAACTTCACCACCCACTGAAAATGAAATTTCTACCACAAACACCTCCTCTCATCCCCCGACTTGCCTTATTTCCTTCTTTTGCCAAAGGTTTAAAAAGGCAAAAATCTTAGACATGCAGATCTATTCAGCTACATTAATTATAGCTTCATATTAGGATATCTAGAAATTCTCCCACTCGGATATTTCCAAAGCCTAGAAGACAATGTCACCAATTAGTCTGACAATTAAATCACTATTTTCTTAACAGAGTTTAAAAGCAGTACCCAAAGTTCTTCATTAGCACTTCTCCTTGTCAACATTGCTTAGAATCCCACTTATCAAAAATGTTCTATTCTCTACGGCCAGATTCTCTGCCAGGGCAAACAGATATTCCACAGTATACTAAAAAATGTTGCATTGTCTCTTTGGATGAGAGCCACTGACCAAAAAGATCTCAACAGGGACAAAATGAAGGACCAAAACAAAACAAACAGTAGATACATAAAATAAGTCAGCTAAATACAAGTCAGATATAAAATAAATAAGTAAATAAAGTTGAGTTTCAAAAGAGAGCTACACAATGCAGTTTAAGGGAGATGGGACCAGATTTCAGTTCGTCTCTCAAATATTTTATACATTCTATAGTGATTTTGAAAGGAATTTCTTTTTCTACTTCTTCTTCCTGAGTTTTGTTAGTAACATACAGAAAGACTGCCAATTTTTATGGATTCCTTTTTCGTCCTACTTCTTTACGGAAGTACTTAATTATTTCAATTACTTTCATTTGAAACTTTAATATTCTCTAAATAAACCATGAACTTATCTTAAAAGAGCTATAATTTTGTTCCTTATTTGCTTATATTTATTTTTCTCAATTTACCTTTTTGCAAAAACTGGTATTTCTAGAACTATATCAAATAAAATGATGACAATAGACATCCTTACTTTGTCCCTGGTCCTATTGGGAAGGTCTCTAGTGTTTCTGAATGCTACATCTTAGATTAGATAAATAACTTTCTAACATACGTTCCTATATTTTTTAGTGTTTTAACATAAATTAGTGTTATATTTTATCAAAAACAACTATTCATCTACTAATATAGTTATGTGATTTTTATTGTTCTTATAATATGACTTATTATGGCACAGGGTTTTCCTAATGATGAATCAAGCCTAAATTGGTTATAGTGAATACTTTTTAAATGTTGCTATAAACTCTATGCTAACATTATATTCAATATTTTGTAATGATGTTCATTAGAGAAGTGGCTCTACAGTTTTCTTTCTGTTTTATCACTCTCGTTTGGCTGTCAGGATCACGTTGCCACTTGGGTGTTTCATAGGGTGGCTTTCTCTCTTTTTGCAAACAGTTTATATTTACTGGAGTTAATTGTTATTTGAATGTCTGGTAGATTCACTTGTATGTCCATTACAGAAATTCATCTGAAAATGATCTGGGGATCCTTGAGAACTACAAGATAAATCAATAACATAGCCTGGAGGTCAAAAAGCAAATAGAATATTAGGCTATAGAAACAGAGGCATAGTGCACAGAAGAAGGAAGTCAATAGCCCTACTGTACACTGTTCTTTTAAGTAGATAGCTAGATAGATAGATAGATAATGTGTATTTATATGTATGTGTAGATATGTATATGTGTATATGATGTTTTAAGTATCTAATATATTGCAGGCATTCTTCTAGGTACTAGAGACATAAAAAAGACAAAAACAATCTGTTCCCTTCTTGCCAGGGGAGACAACATTTATATCTATAAGCATATAATCCTATAATAGGAAGCAAGTGGAGTTTATTTAGCAGAGGAACAATGCAGTCAGATTTTAGCTTTAAGAAAATCAAATGACAACAATATGAAGGTTATATTAGATAAGGGAAACAACTTGAAGGATAAAGTCCAGTCAGGAGGGTATCACATTTTATGAAGGACATTGACCAGCTGAAACAGAGCAACTAGGATAGCAAAAGGAATGGACTCCACGGCTTATGAGTATCAGTTGAAACATCTGAGGCCATTTCACGTAGAGAAGAGCAAATACGCATGGTTGCTGTTTTTCTTTTCTTTTTTTCCAAAGTATCTCAAGTGTTGTCTTCAGAAAGATATAGATTTCTTCTATGTGGTCCCAGAAGGCATAACTAAGAGCAATGAATAGATGTTGATGAAGGAAGGTTTCTTCTCATTATAAGGGTAAAAAAATCCAAAGACTTAGATCTATCCAGAGACAAAAAGGGCTATCTAGAAAATTTTCTCATCCTAGTGGGTTCTTCAAGCAGAGGTTAGATTGACCCCTTATCATGGTTGTAATAGAGGGGGTTTCTGTGGAATTACCAATTGTACTAGACGATTTCCCAGGTCTGAGATGCTGAGAGTCAAGTCAATCTTAATAAATACCTACAGAAGATCAAGTGATGTAGAACTGGGAGGGGGTGACCTTAGGGATCACTATGACTTTGTTGCATCCTTAATCAAGATAACCCAAACTCTCTCTTCTCTGTCTCTGTATCCTCTCTCTCTCTCTCTCTCTCTCTCTCTCTCTCTCTCTCTCTCTCGACCACATGATACAGTGGAATAAGCACCTGAATAGCAATCAGGGCTGCTATTAATAGGTACCATTCACTTAAGAAGCATGTATTAAGTACCTACTATGTGTCAAGAAGCCAATGCTAGCCACTTAGATCTCAATGCTTCAAATCTCTGATTTTGTTACTAGAGACAATCCCTCCACTTATACTCATCTTCACTCTTCTGTGACAAGGGAGCCAAGTCATTCAGAGTTGGCACAGGTAAAAAATGCAAATCATCACCTTATGACCAATTCAGTGATCACCATCTCCCAACATAGTTATCTGGTCCTCACAAGCTATACTGTCTATCAACAATACTATACCTGATGCCTATCCAGCTTAACAGAACCTTCTAGAGCCTAAGCTCCACTGACAAAATCTTTGAGAAGCCATGTTCACTTCCACCCTACCATAAGGCACCAAGAAGGTCTTTGCTTGTGTTAGATTCTGCATAAAGAAGACTCCTATGGTCAGGCCTAGGAACGTCACCACTATTGATAAAGTTTCCATGGAAAAGTTCACAGAATGAGAAAATGTCACAATTGGTACATCAAAGTTTATTTAGGATATTATTTAGATATAGTGAGAAGAGCACTGAGTTTGGGACCAGAGCATCTGGGTTGAAATCCTCACTGGGTCACATATTCCCTTTGAAACCTTGGGAAACTCATTGAATTGTTCGAGCTTTTCTTCGTCTGTAAAATGTGGGGTTTAGACTAAAAGCATTTTAAAATGCCTTTTACCTCTAAATCTATAAACAAGAGTCTCCTCTGATAATAACAGCAGCTAACTTTTTTTTAAAAGAGATACTGTCAGGGAAGTGAGGTGGCACAGTGGATAGAGCACCAGCCCTGGAGTCTGGAGGACCTGAGTTCAAATCCAGGCTCAGATCAGACACTTGACAGTTACTAGCTATGTGACCTTGTGTAAGTCACTTAATTCTAATTGCAGAGAGAGAGAGAGAGAGAGAGAGAGAGATAGTGTGGCATGACAGAGAGTTGAATCTGGAATTAGAAAGATCTGGGTCAAAATCTTGCCTGAGACACTAGCTGTGTAATTCTAGAAAAGTTCCTTTACCTCTACCTTTCAGTTTCCTCATCTTCAAAATCAGGGGATTGGATACAATAATATCTAAGATTCCTTGCATATCTAAAACTACAGTCCTCTAATTTATTCATGCCCTCTGTGAGATTGATGACATTACTAGGTTCATTTTACAGATGAGGAAGCTGAGACTCAGAAAGATGAAACTTGCCTAGGCACACAGAGCTAATAAGTGTGTATATAGTGCAGAATTCAAATCCAATCCTTGCTGACTCCAGGTCCAGATCATTATCTACTCTTCCATTCTTCTTCTGCAACATAGCAGAAAAATGGCCATCCAGATTTTGCCTAAAGATCTCCAAAGATGGGGAACCCACCACCTTTCAAGACAAACAATTAAATTTGGGATAGCTCTAATTGTTTAAAAAAAATGTTTTTTTTTCCTGTTTTTTTTCTTTATGTGGAACCTTAATATGTCTCTCTACTACTTGCCCTCTACCCATAATTTGCAATTAATCACTAAACATTTATTGAGTGACTTCTATATGACAGCCCAAATATGTGCAACTTACCATCAGTCAATCCATTAATATTTATTAAGCACTTACTATGTGCCAAGCACTGGGCTAAGTTCTGGGGATATAAATAGAGGCAAAAGACAGTCCCTTCCCCAAAACAACAACAAAACAAATATATATAAAAGAAGCCATAGACAGGATAAAAAGGAAATAATTAAGAGATAGGAGGCACTATAATTAAAAGAGGTTAGGGAAGGCTTCCTGTAAAAGGTGGGATTTTAGTTGATATTTATAGGAAGCCAGGGAGATCAGGAGTCAGAATGGAAGAGAGAGAGCATTCCAGGCACATTGCCTATTGTCTCCCTATTAAATTGTGGGCTCCTTGAGTTTGTCTTTGTATCCCCACTTACTTAGCAGAGTGCTTGGCACATAGTAAGGACTTAAAAATGCTAATTTAGAGACTAACTCCTAGTTTTGCCTTCTGATGCCAAATAGATCATTGTTAATCCCTTTTCCAACAAGCAGTCTTTCATCTGAAAAATAGAAGAATTTCAAAATGCAATCCATTCATAAGCTAAATACTGATTTTGCTGGGTTTTATAGACCAAGTTCAGTAAATATCTATAATAGTGTCTGGGACATGAGCAACTACAAGACCCAGATGCATCACAGAGAGAGTGATAAATTCACAAGTACTAAACAAGAGCTCTTGACTTCTCAATACATAGAAAGCCAATCTGGGACCTCGTGTTACAATTTATCATCTATTATGTGAAGTCATCCGTAATCGTGGCAGGTGATGCAGGGAATAGAGCACTGAGCCTTGAGACAGGAAGACCTGAATTCAAATCCAGCCTGAGACATTTATAAACTGTGTGATCCAGGGTAAACCACTTAACTTTTATCTGCCTCAGTTTGCTCAACTCTGAAATGGAGATTATGATAACACTTAACTCCCCTGAGTTGTTGCAAGGATCAAATGAGATGATATTTGTAAGGTTCATTACAAACCTTTAAATCACTACATAAATCCTAGTTATTATGCCTAAAAAGAGGGTCTCTACTTCACAGTGGCAGCAATTGTGTGAGTGGAGAAGGGCATGCCAGCTGAGTAATCATTTTCCCTGATTGCATCTTTGGCTAATCCTAGTTGGGGCATGCATGGCTTGAATGATAATATTTTTGCTAACTGATTTATTTTTTGTTTCCTATGGTGGAGAATAATTGGACTACCTCTTAATAGATTTTCTTGGAAAATCCATGTTGTGCAAACCTATCTACATGATAGAGAAACAATTACATAGTGCCTGAGAAGAGGAGGTCCTTGGCGCAATGTTCACAGATCTCAATTTCTTACCACCAGCTTTGATCATGCTTATAAAGTCTGTCATCAGGTGCATGAACATATGATACCATGCCTGATTATGTAGCTAGCTAAGTGGTGCAATGGCTAGAGTGCTAGTCTAAAGTCAGAAAGACATGAGTTCAAATCCTGCCTCAGACACTTACTAGCTATGTGGCCCTGGGCATATCACTAACCTTAGTTTCCCTATCTGTAAAATGAGGACAATAAAAGTATTTACTTTGTACAGTTGTTATGAGGATCAAATAGGATTAATATTGGCAAACCTTACAGTGTTATATAAATGCTATTATTGTCGTTGTTGTAAAATATAAAGATTAGGAACCCAAAAACATTTGTTTCAGAATCCAGAATGGCCTAGGGACCTGAGTGCCCTAGTTAACTTTAAAAATCTGTGAAAGTGAGTATTACAATCACAAGAGTTATTATTGGTTGGCTGGTTCTCATCCTTTCTCTAAGAGGACTAAAATGACATCACTGTATTAGAGTCAAGGTACAGTGTGTGCTACGGTGGCTAATCAGACCAACATAAGCTCAATGATCTACCACAGGTAGGGCACAAATAGTCTATGTGAATATTTGGAGTGGGTTCTCTAAATCTGCCCATCTAACATCTCTTTTGAGCTACATCAATTCTGCTTTGCTCACAGAGCACAGTACCTTCTCTGATGAGGGCATGCCATGTTGGGTGGTCCTATGCCAGTGTCTCTCGTTTCACATAATCAATTCCAAAGTTCTTAAGGATGTCCTTGTATTGCTTCTTCTAACCACCATGTGAGTGCTTGTCCTGTGTGAGTTCCCCGTGAAATAGTCTCTTGGGCAAGCATGCATTTGGCATTCAAACAGTGTGGCCAGCCCATCAGAGTTGCACTTTCTGCAGTAGAGTTTGAATGCTTGGCAGTTTAGCTGGAGAAAGGTCCTCAGTGTGAGATATCTTATCTTGCCAAGTGATCTTCAAAACCTTCCTAAGACAATTCAAATGGAAGCAATTCAGTTTCCTGGCATAAAGCGGGTATACTGCCCAGGTTTCACAGGTGGACAACAATGAGATCAGTACAAAGTCTCTGTAGACCTTCAGTTTGGTAGTCAGTCTCATGCCTCTTCTCTCTTATACTTTCCTTTGGAGCAATTTTTCCTTTGGACAATTTTAGGTCACCTCTTCTAGCCCCTTCCTCACACCAAGAGGTGAGCAGTACAGTCTTTCAAAAGGCTGGTCAGACACCCAGGAGGCTGCTGAAGTTCACCACTGCTTCAATGAGAAGATGACTCTATGACCTGGGCCTCCTGTCTGCAGAGTTGTGACTACAGCTTTCAATGTATCCTCATCAGCTGCTTCATCATTTGCTTGTAGGTAAGTAAAAATGGCAAAATAGTAGGGGTCATGTCCTTTGATTCATGCATAAATTGTATTTAAGTGAGGCAGAGTTGCACAAAGTCATCAGCCTCATTCTCTCTTCCAGAATCATCACAGTCCAGTAGCAGGACATAGTCAAGCTGATTGGTGAGGACTCAAGATGCAGTGGAGGACCTTGGTGTCTTTGATGTCTAAGCAAGCTCTAAGTGCTCCACAGTGCCTACTTCAGCTACCCTCGTGGCCATTGAAACAAATTGTTCTCATCTGCCCATTCTACCAGGGGAAGGCTTCACATGCTTGGGGTAGACACCCCCCAAACTCACTGGTAGGTTTGAGACCCCTAAGTTACCTTCAACCTGACTTGGCCTGTCTTCAGAAATGGTTCACTGAAGTGTGGCCACTGTTTATTCTAGAGCTTCTTGGAGACACAGGTGAAAGTTGGGTGGATCAGGTGGACACAAAAGGTGGAAAGCAGCCCTGGAAAGGGCTCAGCAGCCCTCACCCTAGATGTACTAGTCTTCCCTGAACACACCCTACATCCTAGAGTTTTGAAAGACCTCATTGAAGCAACTAAAAATGTTTAATCTGAAGAGGAGAGCTTTACAGTACATGATGGTTATCTTCAAAACTCTGAAAGCCTGGCATATGGAAAAGCATATGCTTGGCCCCAGAGGCCAGAACTTGAAGCAATGGGGAGGGAGGGAGTTTTGGGGGGGAGAAACAGTGGCAGAGGGGCAGGTTTAGGCTTGACATAAGGAGCAAGGGGGGTGGAATTTCTAAAAATTAGAACAATCCCAAAATGGAATCAACTTCTTGGGTAAGTAATGAGTTTCCCTTTCAGTAGAAGTCCTATAATAATAATACTAATTAGCAATTTTTGTACAGTATTTTATAAAATTCATCTCATTTGAGCCTCCCAACAATCTTGGCAGGTAGTTGCTATTATTATCCCCATTTTACACATGAGAAAACTGAAGCAAACAGAGGTTAAGTCACTTTCCCAGGGCCACACAAGTAGTAAGTGTCTGAGGCCAGATTTGAATGCAGGTCTTTCTAAATTCAGGCCCAGAGCTCTATTCCCTAGGCCTCCTAGTTGCATTTAGGAAAATTGCATCAGCACTTCCAAGTTAAGTTGTTGAGGCAATTCTTTTAATGTATAGAGGTACCAGTAAGGTAAAACTCCAATAGTAATGCATCCTTGCAGTGACATGTCAACTTAGAAAACCGCAAGTTATCATTATCTATGTTGCATTATATTTTCATTCATTTTGTTAAACATTCCCCAATTACATTTTAATCTGGTTTAGGCCACAACTTGAGGCCAGTTGGCCCTGAATTTGATAGACTACAAGGTCACAGAGGTCCTTTTGAACCTTTTTTCATAAATGTTTCCCTTTGTTCAATCAATCATACGTGTAAGTATCTAGATAGCTGTGATTTATTTAGAAAGAAACAAAGAACAGGCCTGAGGCTTGTGCTCTTCATAGCCACTGGACCCCAAGCCCTTTAAATGTCAAGCAAAGGCTGGGGTTGGGGTAGGGTTGGCTACTCCATTTGTTTTACTGCCCAGAGTAGTCAGAACCAGACTAGTAAAGGTGGGTGGACCATCACAGAAAAGTCACGTGGAGACTGTTGCTGGGAAGGCTAGCCCATGAGCAATTTTGCCATGACACACTGTGGTGTTCCTCATCTTCTCTCCTCCCCAGGCTCTGTGGGTTATCTCTGTTCAGATTATACTCCTCCCACCAGAGCCCGGCTTTCCTCACACCCATGCAATTCAGCTCCAGCAATCAGCTCTCCCTGGTGAAATGATTTTCAAGTTAAAGAGCAGAAGCAGTGGGTTGTACACTTGGCACCTGGGAAGAAAAACATTAAAGAATCCAAGAGTGAATTTAAACTCAATATCTAGGAAAGGATTATCAGCTTGAAGCCCTTTTCCCAACTCCCTTTTTAAGATGGATGAGGCATTATTGGAAGGAGGGGGGCGATTTCTTAACCTAGGCTCCATGCTCTTTTTCTTCTTTTAATATTTTGAGAATGTTTTCAAAATAACCGATTTCCTTTGTAACCCTGTGTATTTTATTTCAGGCATTTAAATACAACATTCTGAGAAGGGGTCCATTAAATTACCTGGACTGCCAAAGGGATGCAAGACTAACCGGATCAGTTAAGAATCCCTGATTTAGGACCTGCTGGGGCAAAGAATTTCAGGAAGGGATCAAGAATAAATAATTATATTAGAAAAACAGGATGACATTGGGACTGGTCTAAAGGACTTAAGGGTTGAGTTTCTATGCCTCTTCCTACATTTACTAGATATGTCATTTAATCATGCTGAGTTATCAGCTTCCAAATTTGTGACTTGAGGATAATCAATCAACCAAATAGCATGCACTTATGATGTTCCTGTGATGTGTCAGGTATGTGGTTAGGTACTGGGGGCATATGAGTAATGCAAATATAAATGAAATAAGCCAACATGACACATTCTAATGTGGAGACAACAGTGATATGTGTAAGTATATATAGGATAATTATAAATATTTTTAAATACTTACTACAGTGCCTGGCACATATTAGGCACTTAATAAATTTGTGTTTCCTCCCTCCCTTTCTTCCTTCCTCCCTCCCTTCTTTCCTTCCTTCCTTCCCTTTTTTTCTTCCTTTCTCCCTCCCTTCTTTCCTTTCTTCCTTCTTTCCCATTTTCCTTCTTTCCTCCTTTTCTCCCTTACTTCCTGCCCTTTTTCCTTCCTTCCTCCTTTCCTTACTTCCTCGCTTCTTTCCTTCCTTCTTTAAGTATAAGATAGTTTGAGAGTGAGGATACTAGCAATTGAGAAAATCAAGGAAGGCCTCCCGGAGAGCTGTATGTCAAAGGAAGAAAAGTGTAGGTTAAGAGAAGATATATTGCAAGCATGGGGGACAGCCAGTACAAAGACACAGAGAGAGGAGATGGAGTGCTTTATATGAATAATCTTTATATCAACTAGCTAGGGATGAGGAGGTATGGATTTCCTGCTATAATCAAGGAATCGGAAGAGAGGAGTCTTTTGAGGGAAAGAGTACAGTCCAGGGAACGGGGGACTGGCCAGTGAGAAGGCACAGAGACAGATGATGGATTGTGCTGTGGGAGGAATAGAGAGAAGACCAGTTTGTCTGGATTTCAGAGTGTGGCAGGGGAAATGATTCCTGGTCCATTTCCACGTACCACATTTTTAAAAGGATATTCTTAAGCTGGTAGGTATTCAGAGGCATGAAACCAAGATGGTGATGGGCCTCAAATTTTTGTCATATGGGGATCAATTAGAGGAACTGAGAATGTTTAAACTGGAGAACAGAAAACTCAAAGAGTATGTGGTCACGGTCTAACAGAATTTGGAGAGCTGTCATAAGCAAGAAGGAAGAGGAACGATGAGTAGAAGTTGCAAAAAGACAGATTTAGGCTTGAGAGAAATCCTCACAATTAGAGCTGACCAGTCCTAAAGGTCTATGATTTTTTTGTGGGCAGACAGAATACGATTCTTATTGCTCCCAACCTACAAGGTTTGTTTATATTTGTTTCTTTATTTTTCACAAGTGAAGATAGTTTTCAACATTGTTTTTACAAGATTTTAAGTTCCAGATTTTTCTCCCTCCCTCCATCCTACCCCTCTTTCCAAGACAACAAGCAATCTAATATAGGTTATACATGTATAACCATGTTAAACGTATTTATACTATAATGTTTATTTTTAGAGCATCCCTTTAGACAATAAAATTTATTAATATCTTTTGTTTTTACACCATCTAAATTTCCTTTTAAATCCCTTTCCACCTGTGAGAGCAATTCCTTTTATCAAAGAGGTTTGTTTGTTTGTTTGTTTGTTTTTAAGAGGAAGAGGAAAAAAATCAAATATATCGGTACTTCTCCCTTCCATGGACCCTTGACTATCCCTGCAAAGGAATAGATAGAGTTGTCTTCAGATATCCTTGGGTATCTTCAGACTGTTTCAAACTGGCAAGGTGAGTTTCTGCATCCATCCCCACAATCCTAACACTTCCTTAGCCCATTTCTCTGTCTCCATTTTGGGGTTTTCTTGGCAATGATACTGGAGTGATTTGCCATTTCCATCTCCAGCTCATTTTACAGATGATTAAGTGACTTGCCCAGGGTCACACAGTTAGTAAGTGACTGAGGCGGGATTTGAACTCACGAAGATGAGTCTCCCTGACTCCAGGCCTGACACTATGCACTGTGTCAAAGCTGCCACTTTGCACAGTGCCTGGTACATAATAACAAGATTAATAATTTTTTCCTTCCTATTCATTGTCATTATCACAGTCAGTCAAGTTGCTTTTGTATATAAAATCATAGATTTAGAACTATTATTAGTTAGAGATAGATGAGACCTTAGAGCCCAAACCCCATATTTGCAGATAAGGAAACTGAGGCCCCTAGGCTTGGGTCACTCGGATAGTAAGTGTCTAAATCAGGATTTGAATTCATGTCACCTGACGCCTGTGAACCTCAATTTATTTCAGCCATGATTGGTCAACACACTAGGAGGTGGGTCATATTAAAATGAGGTCTTGAGTGTGTGCTTTATATCACTTAGTCCACAGAGGCCAATATCGCCTGAAATACTACGCGCAGTCTTGGGAGTCTGTCTTCATGCAAACCTGAGTAGGATAAAATCAGTTCAGGCCTGGGTTGGAGTTTGACCAAGATAAGAAGATTCCATGCATTCTCAACATCAGAGATGTCCTTCCGCAGAACTTTGGTCAGAAGGCTGGCAGGGGGGAGCTCTGAGTCTCCAAGACACTGATTAGCAAGAGAAACCATTTTTCACACCCCACACTCAGTGGTACTCTATCCACTGGGCCATCTCATTGTTTAAACAGTCCTGCTTTCAGCAGAATACTCAGGGGCTAACTGTGGGTATCCCCGGTGGAACAACAATTTCAGCCTAGAATGTGAGGGAGCACCAGTGATATACACACAGACACAGAGAGCATAACCACAGACCAAGGGAGGGAAGTTGAGAAGAATGAGGCCAATCGACTGTTCCCCAGGCAGAGACATCAAAAGCCTCACAAGCAGTCTGCTAATCTGGCGGGATTCGCTTTGTTGTTTTCCTGGCAAGGAGGTAGCTTTGTGTGTCTGCCTGAAATGTTTCCCTTAATTGAAAACACAATTTTGAGTTTGTCTTCTAAACAATTAGTGTCTAAGGTTCAGTAGATAGGAAATGGACAGATCTCTCTGTGGTGGTTTGTTTTTCTTCATCTCCTCCTGGCCTCCAGAGCCTCCAGCCCTGAGCAAGGGGGAGGAAAGAACAGAGGAAGAAGGAAGAAAGAGGGGGTGGGGGTGGGGGAGCAGAAGAAGAGCTGGAAGAAAAAGAGGACTTTCATCTTTTACATCTGATACCCACGCTGCTGTCCCTCGCCAGATTCTGCGTTCTCATCACCTTGTTTCCCCAATCTCTAGTGTTAAGTAGGAGGAAATCCCATATGACTCCAGGCCTCACTGATCTCTTCCATCTCTAAAATTCTATTATAATTCCAAATCAACCAGCATTTACTGAGCACTTATGATGCACTGGGGCCTGTGCTAGGTACTGAGGAAAATCAGATTGTTCCCTCACTCTCTTCCTTTGTATCCACCCTCAATCAGCCTCTCGGGCAATTCTGCCAATCACTCCTAGCTCTGCCCTCTGGGCTCCAGCTGAGCAAGGTTACTCTTCCTTTTAGGACCGCTAGTTGGTATGACGAAAAGGAAGTGCATAAAGCCCTGAGTTCAAATCCTGATTTAGATACTTACCACCTCTTTAACTCTGGGAAAGTCATTTACCCTCTCTCAGACTCAGTTTCTTCATCTGGCAAATGAGGATAATAATTGCTCTTATCTCACAGAGTCGCTGTGAAGATTCGGTGAGATAGCATAGGTAAAGTGCTCGGCAAACCTCAAAGTGCTCTATAAATATTAGCTATTATTATTCCACATGACAATAATAACAGTTAACATTGACACAGCACTTACTATGTGCTAGGCACTGTGCTTTACAATCAGTCTCGTTTGATTCTCACAATGGCCCTGGGAGGTAGGTACTATTATTATCTCCATTTTACAGATGAGGAAACTGAGGCTGACAGAGATTAAGTGACTTGCCCAGGGTCACACAACAAATAAGCATCTGAGGCTGGATTTGAACTCAAGTGTCGCTGACTAAAGGCCTGGAATTCTATTCACTGAGTCACCCATCTGCCCCTAAATCTTTAAATATTTAGAGACAGCAACTGAGTTCCCTTTTACACCCACCCCCACCCCCACAGTCTTCTCTTCTCCAATCTACCTTTAGTTCCCTCATCATCCTGGTTCCTTCCTTTAGACAAACCAAGCTGTCCTTCACTTAGGACTTGTGAACATTCCCTGAAGACCATATAACATATATCTTAACTTCACTTACATGTGCCCATGTTGTTCCCAAATCCCACACCCCTTAAGACAGTGTAAGTTATTCAAGGGCAGAGGCTGATTGGCTTTGTCCTGTGATCCTCATGCCCTGGCACAAAGCCTGGCATGTAGTAGTTACTCAATAAATTCCTATTGAATTGAATTGAATTGTAATGGATTTAATTGATAGCACCAGTTTATCTATGCTTTTTGTGAATAAAGCATGAGTCCCAGGACAGGAGGCCACAGTCCAGATGTGGTCTGAGGGCAGAGAATAAAGGAGCTCTCATCTCCCTCCAACCCAAGATGCCAACAGAATGGTATAAATAGAACTCATTGCATCATGGGAATATACACCTGGAGGGAACCCTTTTGTTCAGTCTCATCAGTCATGTCCAATACCTTGTGACTCTATTTGGAGTTTTCCTGGCAAAGATATTGGAGTGGTTTGTCATTTCCTTCTCCAGCTCATTTTATAGATGAGGAAACTGAGGCAAACAGTTAAGTGACATGTTTAGGGTCACACAGCCAGCAAGTGTCTGAGGCCAGATTTGAACACATGAAAATGAGTCTTTCTGATTCCAGGTACTATGGCACCACCTAGCAGCCCTAATCAAATTCCTACCCATCCTTTAAAGCCCATCTCAACTACTCTCTCTCCTTCAGGAAGCCTTTTCTGATTTCCCCAGTGATTCTTTTTTGTCTCTCAAGTCTCCTATGGCACTTTGCTTATGCCATTCTTATGCATAAATCATATGTTATTTTGTATTTTATTTGTTTACATCATTCTCATTTTCGACTATGAGCTCTATACAGTCAAAGACCGAATCCTAATGAAACTTGGGTGTTTGATCAATGTTTGTTGAATGTAAAGTTACGAAAGGGCCAAGGGGGAGGAGTGTACATAAGCCCTATGTTTTCTGTAGACCACATCCCCGAAAGGCTGGGTCCATACTTCTCTAAACTCATGTCTTATCACCACCACCTGATTCATATCCTCTTTTTTAAAACCACATGCTGGAAGAGGACCTAGCCAATCAGAGTCCCTACCAGTTGCCATTACCTAGGAAAATTTAGGAAAATTAAAGGTAGTACATGGCAATAATATCTTACATTTATATATTGCTTGAAAGTTTACAGGCACTTTCCAAATATTCTCCCATCTGACCTTTACAACAATCCTGGGAGATAGGGACTATTATTATCCCCATTTTACAGATGGAGGAAAATTTATCTGAGAAAGAATAATTTGCCCAGAGTCTCATAGCTAATAAGCATCTGAAGACAAATTTGAAATCAGATCTTCCTGACTCTAGTCCAGTGTTCTATCCACTCTACCACCTATATGAGAACAACCAATAAGAACTACAAGAGTTTGATGGAGGGTGGGCCAGAGTAGATATGGACTTTTCATTGTATTTGTAGAATTTCAACTCCACTTTGGAAAATGGTTAACATTTTAAAAAGGCAAAGATAGAGGATGGGAGGGCGCTCCAGAACCATCCAGGGTGTCATTATTTCATGTGTAAGCTTGGTTTAGAAGCTAAGTAGGTTAGAAGCTACATAAGAATAGAGATAATTCTACATTATAGTAAATGGCCAGAGTAATCTAGTATATGATAAACCCAAAGATCCAAGCTTTTGGAACAAAAACTCATCATTGGACAAAAACTACTGTGAAAACTGGAAAACAGTATGGCTGAAATGGGGTATAGACCAACATCTCACACCATATTAAGGTCAAACTGGATACATGATTTACATATAAAGTGTGATACCATAAGTAAATTAGGTGGGCATGGAATAGATTATCGGTCAGATCTATGGATAAAGGAAGACTTTAGGACCAAAGAAAATATAGAGAGCATTAAAAAATGTAAAATAGATAGTTTTGATTATATAAAATTAAAAAGCTTTTGCACAAATGAAACCAATGCAACCAAAATTATGAGGAAAGCAGAAAACTGGGGAGAGGGGGATTTGCAATAATATATCTGATAAAGACCTCATTTCTTAACTATATAAAGAACTGAGTCAAATTTATAAAAATATAAGTCATTCCCCAATTGATAAATATTCAAAGGATACAAACAGTTTTCAGACAAGGAAAGTATAGTCACATAAAAAAATGTAGTCATATTAAAAAATGCTCTGAATCACTATTGATTAGAGAAATGCAAATTCAAACAACTGTGAGGTACCACCTCACACCTATCAGATTGGCTAATATGACAAAAAAGGAAAATGATAAATGTTGCAGAGGATGTGGGAAAACTGCATTGTCAATGGAGTTGTGAACTGATTCAACCATTCTGGAGAGCAATTTGGAACTATGCCCATGGGCTAAAAAACTGTGCATACCTTTTGATTCAGCAATACCACTGCTAAGTCTATATCCCAAGGATATTTTTTTAAATGAGGAAACTGAGGCAAATAGCGATAAAATGTCTTGCTTAGGGTCACACAGCTTGCAAGAGTCTGGTGTCAGACTCAAAATCAGATCTTCTTTACCCCAAGTCTGATGTTCTATCCACTATGCCACCCAGCTACCTTTGAGTTGAGTTGTATTCAATTGAACTGAATTGAGTGAATAACCCAGGTTAATAGAAAGAATGAGGTTAAAAACCAGTTATCCTGAATCTGTCAAGTTATCTCCACTATTTCATGGGCTTTTTTTTTCTTCTAAAGATTGACTAGTCCAGATTTAGGTCAAGCTCATTTTTCTAGGCCCTAAATCACTGAGCTTACCTTTTCCAATGACGTTCTTGTCCTTATCACAGGGCTCTTGGACTTGCCCTATATCCCTTGTCTCACTATTTGTAAATCACAGTCTCTTCTTCTCTGAAAACTTCCAAACTCCCCTTGATTGATTTGAAATCCTCCTACAAAAAAAAAAAAAAACCAAATCAATACATAAAGCTGTCCCCATGATAATTCTGCTCTCTCCCTGGGACTCCCTACTCCTCTCCATTTGTATTGTTTCCCAAAAGAAATCAGTAGCATTTTATAAAGGGTTGGACTACCCTAGAATGCATCAGAATACTTGCCTGCTACAAGGTGAGGTGGATAGGATCCAAGGGATGGAAAGGTCATGACCACTTTCTTAAAAGAGGTATGTGAACTATATGACCTATAAGCCCCTTCGGGCTTCAATAACTTAAGAATTATGATAGAATGACAGTGCAGGGATGGAGTGAGGCTATGATATGGTTAGGTAAACTCAGTGAAGCTGACATAATCCAATAAAGAGCTTTTCCTGGGTAAATGACCTGAGATTCAGTGCCAACCTTCGGTTATCACATACCTCAGGAGTATATAAGCAATGAGTTCAAGTGTACCCCAAGAATGTCGGGGTGACACCTTAAATGATAAGGAATAGATGTGTGGGCCTATTGTTCTGAAAGAATTCACTCAGACAGTCTCCAACTTAAAGAAAGGCATTTATTGGGGTGATGCATCCAAGAAGACCTGCTCCCATGTGGGATAGACAGAGCATAAGTGGCCATCCCTGCTTCCCTAAGGGAGCAGAACCACCCCTGCTTCCCGTAGAAGCCAAAGATGGTTATTGAGGTTAGGTGCCCAATTTAAATACAATTTTATGGAATAGGAGGAAAGGGCACACAGAATGGGAGGAGCAAGGGTCAAAATGTCTGGGATATCAGTAGCCCAGAGATGCTTTTATCATACAGATAAGCAAAGAGAATAGGAAAGGGGAGGGGATGAGTCATTCTGGAATTGGGGATACTTTGTGCATGTGCAGATAAGTCCATGGTGGGGGCTTCAATGCATAGTCTTCTTTGATCACTTTTCTGGCTGGTCACAACCTGTATCTTATCTCACATCCTACATCCTGCTTGCTTCATCCTTTCTACCTTATCATAAGAACTACCCTAGCTTCTACTTGCCAGCTTCTCAGACTCAATGGAGCCTCTAACTAACTCTGTACTGACCATTTTCACCTAGAAGTCACCAAATGCACCTTTTCAGGCTTCCAGGGAGGTAACAGGAAGCTATATTAACCATGTATTTGCATGTCTTCTTTTCAAACCATATCCCCTAGGTACCCTCTCTATTCCCTACCCAGAGAGCCATCTTTTATGATAGAGCTTTGTAATTTTTTGGACCCCTTTAACAGTCTAATGACAACTATGGACTCCTCTGCAGAATAATGTTTTTAAATACATAAAATAAAATACATGTGCTTACAAAAGAAATAAATTATAAAGATGAATATATACATGTATGTATATATATATATAGACATAGACATTTTTGTCATTTTTCAGTTGTGTCTGACTCTTTGTGATCCCATTTAGGGTTTTCTTGGTAAAGATAACTAAGTGGTTAGCCATTTCCCTTTCCACTTCATTTTACAGATAAGGAAACTGAGGCTAATAAAGTTTAAGTGATGTGCCCCAGGTCACACAGCTAGTGAGTGTCTGAAGCCATATATGTGAGATATTGCTTTGTGTACTGCATCACCTAACACCCCCAAGAGGTACACAACAAATGCTTGTTGAGTTAATAACTAAAATAGGATGAACTATATCACCTCCTTGCTCTCGAAAGCTACGTCTTGCATAGTACCATCCATCATCATATTATTTTCTCTGGATGCTATTTCACATTTTGGATTGGCCACACAATCAACCCAAATAGCCTGAGCTAGGACTCTTATAGGCCTTTATAGGAAGATTTTAACATTGGAAGGCTAAGGAGGATGCATAAGATCACAGATTATTAGATTTAGAGCTGTGAGTAAACTTAGAAATCATAGGAGACAATTCCAAGATATCCTTATGCCAGTGTCATAAACTTAACCTGACCAAAGTATCCATCTGAACCAAGAAGGTTGTATGATGCTAAGTTCTACAATGGAAGTCTACTTCTGGACTGACATTAGAACAAGCTATTGGCCACAGAAATCCCAGAGAAGACTGAAAAGACTTCTGTACATCATGTCACTTAGGTCTCCCAGTTTCAATAATAGGGTTTGTTGCAAGATTGTTAGGACCATTGGAAGTAATAAGTAACCCATCTACAGGGAGGACTCATAGCCCAGCAAGACAAAATCCAGAATGAAAATGGCTGTGGTCCTTTTTAGGACATCTATAAGGGACAAGGGACAAGCTGGGTCATGCCATAGTTGCACAGAACCCTAGGCCTGGAGTCTGGAAGGTTCATCTTCCTGAGTTCAAATCCTGCCTCAGACACTTACTAGCTGTGTAACCCAGGGCAAGTCGCTTCACCCTATTTGCCTCAGTTTCCTCATTTGTAAAATGAGCTGGAGAAGGAAATGGCAAACCACTCCAATATCTTTGCCAAGAAAACCCCAAATGGGGTCACAAAGAGTTCAGACACAACTGCAAAATGATTGAATAATAACAACATAGGGGACAAACAGCTGGGAGGACATTGAGTGAATGTACTCAGAGAAACAAGGATAATACAGAAGAGTGTTTAGAGGAGAAAAAAAATCATATTCTGTGAGAGGGACAAACACTAAACCTGGAGTTATGGAGAAGAGTGACAGTGACTGTAGCTGAGATGCCTTGAAGGCAATGACTGAAATGGACTCCCTGCTCACCTCTGCCTTGGTTCAAATCTCAGCTTGAAGCCAGTGCTTTCTCCTTTCAGGTAATCTTCTCATTCTGTATTTTGTATGTACCTAGTTGTTTACACGTTGCCTCCTCCATTAGAACAGGAGCTCCCCTGAGGGCAGGGACTGGTTTTGCCTTTCTTTGTATCCTCAGTACTTATCATAGTGTTTGGCATATTACAAGCACTTAATAAGTGCTTTCTGGTTGATGGATGGCTGGATGGATTGGCAAAAGAGAGACTATCCAAAGCTGAATATTGATTTCTGGCTAAGCATTGAGTGAGCCTAGACAGAATCTGTACATGGATTGATTATGAAAAAGAAGATCCAGAATGCAATAATAACAACACTAGAAAGCAGGCAGGGTATTTGCACATAAGGAAAAATATCACAATATAGACTGAAAAAGTATAGTAAATTGATTTATATGGATCTGTGAGAGATTCATAGATTCTTCCAGCTGAAAGAAACCATAGAATATCAGATCTGGGAGTACTATATAGTGCTTCAACCTAGGTAAAATGCCAGCAGTCATTTATTTTATTTTATAAAGTGACATTAGAACAGAGAATGCCAGAGATGGGAGGAGCTTTTAAATAGAATATCAGAGCTGAGAGGGACCTTCGAATACAGAACGTCCCAAAAGTCCCAGTGCAGAGTTAAGCTATTTAAGTATTAAAGCTTAAAATAGCACTATGACTTTGAGATACCCTGTATGTATTGGACTGGGAAGGCACTTTAGTAAATAAAATACCATAGTAACATAAAATGTAAAACAGATAATATAAAAATCAGAGCTAGAAAAGACCCTAGAACATTGAATGCCAGTTTAAGTATGTGCATGTGTGTATGTACATGTGGGTATATAACACATACAAATGTATTTGTATATAGCTATACATATCTATATGTAAGTATAGATGCAGGTACCACTGCAAGTCAGTTAACTTGTCAGCTATAATTATTGAAAAGACCTTAAGAAAAGAGATATCAAGAACTGGAAAAAATCTCAGAGATCATCCAATCAGATCCATTCATTTTAAAGATAAAGAAAATGAGTCCCAGAGACATTAAGTGGTTTGCCTAAAGTCACAAAGTAAGTGAGTGACTGAATTGAAATTCAAACCCATTTGTAGGGAGAAAGAGAAGAAAGAGAAAGAAAAGAAAGTGGAAAATAGGACAAGAGAAAGAAGGATGCAGAAGATAGGGGAAAGGGAGAAGAATGAGAATGAAAGTGGGACAGAAGACAAGTAGAGGAATGAAGGAAGAAAAGAGAAAGAAGAAAGAAGGAAGGAAGAGTAGAGATAGGAAAGTAGTTTAAAGGGAAAGTAAAAAATAAGAGAGGAAGGAGTGGGGGGAAGAGAGGAGAGGGGAGACATAGGAGGAGAGAGTTGAATATAAGGAGAAAAAAATACACTATACATCACATAAAAGATATGTAACTAGTGGATTCAGCTCATGGAAGTTTAATTACCAATAACTTATTTTAGTAGGGCAGCTAGTTGGAGTAAATATTCAAAATATCAGTAATGGCCATAAAAAACAGTTTGTTGTATTTGTGATGGAAATCAGCCTCCTAGTCTGTCCCATGCATATTTCTAAGACTTCTGGATATCATTTCTTCCCCTGCATATTCATTTGGCATATCATACACAGAAGATGAATCTCAAACCAGTAATCTCAGCTTTTCTAATACAACTGAATACCCACCCAAAGGGGCTTGACTCTCAAACTGTCTGTTCTACTCTACCCCAACTACCTTCCCCTTCTTGCAATTTCTCCTCTCTCTCTCTCTCTCTCTCTCTCTCTGTCTCTCTCTCTGTCTCTCTGTCTCTCTCTGTCTGTCTCTGTCTCTCTGTCTGTCTGTCTCTCTCTGTCTCTCTCTCTCTCTCCTAAGACCAGAGTTTGCGGGGAACACAGAGGTTACTTGGCTTGATTTCTTGATTTGATAAATTATTTATGTTCCCTATTTCCTGCAGGTGAAGGGGACGGAAATGAGCTGGTGTTAGGTCCCAGCCCAAAATAGAGATTTCAAGTCTAAAGAATGATGGGGTCATGATATGACCGGGTCTGGCTGTCAGGCAAAGCTCCCTCCCCACCATCCATCTCCATCATCAAGTTGATAGAAAGGAGAGAGGGTGAAAGAGAGAGACCAGGAAATAGAGAGAGACACATGGAAACGAAGAGAATACAACAAAGGCATAGAGACAAAGTTACAATCAGAGGGCCCACTTGCCTCTGGCCCTGATATAGCTCCTGGAGGGAGGGGGACAAGAAAACACAAGATTTCCTCTGCCCCTGTGGCTGTCTCCGTCCACCTTTATAGAGAATATTGGAGTACTTTGCTTCTTTCTAGTGAGGAGAAATGTCTGTGTTGTCCCCACCACTGTGCTCTAATAAGTACCTCTCCCAACACCTTAAAAAGAGTAAGCAAACACTTAGGAAAGCTGATTGGATTTGAAGTTGCAGTGATGGCTCCCAAAGATGCCTCCTGTGTTGAGGTGAAGCCTGAGTCCCTGAAGGAGCCTAGGATCCTCTAGGAGTACACACAGTGGAGCTCCACTGAGACACCCTGCAGCTGTTGAGCCACAGAGGCAACAGAGGAGTAGGAGAGACAGTACTCCAAACATCTGGGCTCTGCTGGTTACCACTTCTGTGACATTGCCCAAGTCTCACATTCCTCAGCTGTAAAATAAAAGGGAGGAACAAAGAGGGAGAGGAAGAGAGGATGGAAAGAAGGAAGGAAGGAAGGAAGGAAGGAAGGAAGGAAGGAAGGAAGGAAGGAAGGAAGGAAAGAAGGAAGGAAGGAAGGAAGGAAGGAAGGAAGGAAGGAAGGAAGGAAGGAAGGGAGACTAGGAGGGAAGGAAGTAAAGGAATAAGCATTTGTTAATCACCTACTAGCTGCTAGGCATTGTGCTAAGTGCTTTTCAATTACCTTATTTAATCCTCACAATACCCCAGGAAGGTAGGTGCTATTATTATCTTCATTTTACAATCAAGAAAACTGAAGACAGAGGTTAAGTGACTTACCCAGGGCTGCATAGCTAGTAAACGACTGATTCAGGTTAGAACTCAGTTTTCCCTGACTCACCATCTCTGCTGCACCATCTAGTTGCCTCCAACAAAGACACCGATGGGGGGGGGCGCTACAATGACGCATTCCAAAGTCAATCAAAGGGGCAGCTAAGTGACACACTGAATAGAGCACTGACCCTGGAGTCAGGAGGACCTGAGTTCAAATCTGGTCTCAGAAACTTACTAGCTGTCTGACCCTGTGTGTTATCCCCAATTATCTAAAAAAAAGTCAATCAAGTTATGGCTTTGGAACTCTGGACTGCTTGGGATTATTATGTACATTGCTTACCTTCTGAATGAGGATAGTCCTTCTCCCTGCACAGATTGGCATTTGTTTCACATTTTAGCATCTTAGAGAGTTGTTTGGGGCACTGAGAGGTTAAGTGACTTGGCCAGAGTCACGCAACCAGTTTATGGCAGTGGTGGAACTTGTACCCAGGTCTCCCTGACTTAGGTGCTGACCTTCACCCACTGTGCCATACAGCCACTCATATGAGACAATGTTGAGTACAAATCAATGTCTCAGTCAATACTACATGCATTCACAAACTACATGGAGTACTAGAAAGTAGCCTGGATTGAAGTTAGAGTCCATACGCTTATACCTCACCTCTGCCACTTACTAGCTATGTGACTTTGGGTAAGTCATTTTACTCCACTTTAGAGAAGACAATGATGAACTGGAGAAAGGCAGCTAGGCTGCACATTGAAGTTCTGTGCTAGACCTGAAATTCAGGAAGACCTTAGTTCACTTCAGACATTTACTAGCTATGTGATCCTGGCCAAGTCACTTAACTGCTGTCTGTCCCATTTTCCTCATCTGTAAAATAGAGATAGTAATAGCACTTTACCTCCCTATCCTCCTCCTACAGGATAAAATGAGATAATATTTGTAAAGTATTTTAACCTTAAAACATGACAAAAATTATATTATAGAAAACAAAAAGGATGGTGTAAGGCTTCCAGATCATACCATGTGAGAATTTATTGAAGGAAGTAGAGATGTTTAGTCTGGAATAGAGAATATAGAGTCAGGGGACATGACAGTTGACTTTCCTAATTGAAAGACTGTCTTATGGAAAAGGGATAATACTGGTTCTGCTTGACTTCGGAAGACAGAACCAAAGACAGTGGTGAAAATTTGCAAAGGTGGACAAACAAGAAACTTCATCACAACTGGAGCTATCCAAAAATACAAGGAGATGCCTCAGAAGGGAACAGGATGCTCTACTTCCTTGGAGAGCTTTGCGCACACATTGGTTGACCAGTGCCTGAGTATATTGTAAAAAGGATTCTTGTTTGGTTATGAATTGTTCTATCCAGCCTCTGAGATTCCTTCCAGCTCTGAGATTCTGTGATTCTCTTAGCCTCAATGTCCTCATTAGCAAAATGATAGACTCAAACTAAGGTTTCCTCTGACTCTAGTCCATCAGACAAATCCAGCATGCATTTGTGAAGCCCCTGAAATGCAAAACACTGTGATAGACACTGGATGTGAAAAAGAGACAAAGAAAAATATTATTACACTATAGATTCTTTAGATCCTAGGGTGTGTTTAGAGGTGGGGAGAGATGAATAGGGTCCTGGGCATGTCACTTAACCCTGTTTGTCTCAGTTTCCTCATCTGTAAAATCAACCAGTGAAGAAAATGGTAAACCATTCCAGTATCATTGACAAGAAAATTTCAAATGGGATCCCAAAGAGTTGGACATGACCAAAAAAAACTCAACAACAACAAAAACAACAACAACAGAGATGAATAAATGCAGGGAAAGTTTGCATAGAAGAGACAGATTTTATGCTGGACTAGGAGGGTAGACCTCCCCTTACTCTGCAGCACACTCATACACTCCCTCCTGTTTCCTCAGTTGACATCTGTTCTGAGAATGTAAACTATCCTGACACACATAATTAGGCAAGTAAACCTGAAGAGAGAGATAGAGAAAAGCCCCACTAATGCATTCTAAAGTCAGCCATGAATGACCTCTGGATTACCTACTACTTGGGAGTATCCTCTCCCCTGATTATTGTCAATCAGTGGCAGTGATCTCAAATGGCTGCACAGGGGAATGTAATTATGGAGCCAGGCTTGCAACCATACCTGACTCTCAAAGCCTGATCTTCACACATTTCAGGCTAGTCAGAACACAGGTGATTAACATTCATCTAGACTAATTCTCAGTGTATTTCCTAGAAACACCAACTCTCAGAGTTACAAGGTACAGCAGAAGCTATCTACTCCAGCTGGTGCCTGAACTACAAATCCTTGAAGCCAGTCTATTTTTGAGAAACTCCACATGTGGGGGACTCAATGCCTCCCAAGGTAACTTATTTCTACTTTGGGACAAGTCTAATAGTTAAGATGATAAGATAAACTGAACTGAACATCTTGGGGCTATTCAGTAAAGTGTGTTAGAAGTGGCCTGTGAAGGTGTCCGTGCTGAGTACTGGCCAGATTAAAAACTTAAGTTCAGCACCTGGGACAGTGATTGCAAGTGTAGCAGAGATCCCATCCTGAATATCAAATTTGCTTTAAGAATAAGTAATTAATGGCTTAAGTTTTCATTCAGATACTGGCTGCTAGTTAGGGATTTAACCATCTGCCTATCTCTGAAATAAATGCTCTACTTATACAGGGCAGCAGCAGCAGCAATTAAGAAATAGCTAGGAGGTAGCTAGATGGTACAGTAGATAGTACACAGACTTGGAGTCAGGACAGACCAGAGTTCAAATCTGCCCTGACTAGCTCTGTGACATGAGGATAAAATGAGATAATGTTTTTAAAGCACTTTGTAAACCTTCAAACTACTACATAAATGTTATCATACTCTCTCTCTCTCTCTCTCTTTCTTCCTTTTCTTTATAAACATTTTATTATTAATTTATTTTAAAACATTTTATGGTAATTTATTTATTTTTTTCTTTTCAACATTTACTTCCACAAGATTTTGAGCTCCAAATTTTCACCCCATCTTGCCCCTCCCCCACCCCAAGATGGCATGCATTCTAAATACCCCTTCCTCTAGTCTGCCTTCCCTTCTATCTCTCCCTCCCTTCTCTTATCCCCTTCCCCTTCAATTTTCCTATAGGGCAGGATGGATTTCTGTACCCCATTTCCTGTATTTCTTATTTCCCAGTTGCATGTAAAAACATTTTTTTTAAACATGTGTTTTTAAAACTTTGGGTTTCAAATTTTCCCCCTTCCTCCCTCCCCACCCACCCTCATTGATAAGGCAAGCAACTAAATATAGGTTATACCTGTGCAGTTAAGCAAAACACTTCCATAGTAGACATGCTGTGAAAAACTAACTCTATTTCCCTTTATCCCATCCCACCTCCCCATTTATTCTATTCTTTCTCTTGACCCTGCCCCTCCTCAGAAGCATTTGCTTCTGATTACCCGCTTTCCCAATCTGCCCTCCTCTCTATCATTCCCCTACTCTCTTGCCCCCTTCCCCCCCTATTTTCCTGTAGGGTAAGACAGATTTCCCCACCCAATTGAGTGTGTATGTTATTCCCTCCTTAAGTCAAATCCTATGAGAATAAGATTCACTCATTCCCTCTCATTGCCTCCCTTCCCCCATTTCCCCTCCACTGTAAGAGCCTTTTCTTTTCTGTTGTTTTTTTTTTGAGGGATAATTTACTCCATTCTACCTCTCCCTATCTCTTTCTCCTAGTATATTCCTCTCTCACCCCTTAATTTTATTCTCCAGATATGACCTCTTCATTTTCAACTCACCCTGTGCACTCTATCTATCTATATCTGTATATATGTACATATAATTTTTTCCCCTCCAACTACCCTAATACTGACAAAGGTCTCATGAGTTACAAATATCATCTTTCTGTGCAGGAATGCGAACAGTTCAACTTAATAAGTCTCTTACGATTTTCTCTTTCCTGTTTACCTCTTCATGTTCCACCTGAGTCTTGTATTTGAAAATCAAATTTTCTATTCAACTCTGGTCTTTTCATCAAGAATGCTCGAAAGTCCTCTATTTCACTGAATGACCATTTTTTCCCTTGCAAGAGTATACTCAGTTCTGCTGGGTAGGTGATTCTTGGTTGTAATCGTATCTCCTTTGCTCTCTGGAATATTATATTCCATGCCCTGTGGTCCCTTAATGTAGAAGCTGCTAAATCTTGTGTTATCCTAATTGTGTTTCCACAATACTTGAATTGTTTCTTTCTGGCTGCTTGTGATATTTTCTCCTTGATCTGGGAACTCTGGAATTTGGCTACAATATTCTTAGGAGTTTTCCTTTGGGGATCTCTTTCAGAAGGAGATCAGTGGATTCTTTCAACTCCTATTTTGCCCTCTGGTTCTAAAATATCAGGGCAGTTTTCCTTGATCATTTCTTGAAGGACGATGTCTAGGATCTTTTTTTGATCATGGCTTTCAGATAGTCCAATAATTTTTAAATTCTCTCTCCTGGATCTATTTTCCAGGTCAGTTGTTTTTCCAATGAGATATTTCACATTGTTTTCTAGTTTTTCATTCTTTTGGATTTGTTGGACAGTGTCTTGATTTCTCATACGGTCACTAGCTTCCAGTTGCTCTATTCTAATTTTTAAGGAAGTATTTTCTTCAGTAATCTTTTGGACTTTCTTTTTCCATTTGGCCAATTTTGCTTTTTAGGGCATTCTTCTCCTTATTGGCTTTTTAGTCCTCTTTTGCCATTTGGGTTAGGCTATTTTTTAAGGTGTTATTTTCTTCAGTATTTTTTTGGGTCTCCTTTAGCAAGCTGTTGACTTGTTTTTCATGATTTTCTTGCATCACTCTCAGTTTTTCCTCTACTTCTCTTACTTGCTTCTCAAATTCCCTTTTGAGCTCTTCCAAGGCCTGGGACTGATTCATATTCTTCTGGGAGGCTTTGGATGTTGGAGCTTTGACTTTGTTGTCTTCTTCTGGTTGTATGTTTTGATCTTCTTTGTCACCAAAGTACGATAATACAGTCTGACTCTTTTTGCGCTGCTTACTCATGATCCCGGCCAATTACTTGAGTTTTAAACTCTTTGTTAAGGTAAAAATCTGTTTCCAATGTGAAGAGTGTACTGTCCCAAGCTTTGGGGGTTTGTACAGCTGTTTTCAGAGGTACTTCTACAGACCTGTAAATTTTCAGTTCTTCCAAGGTGGTATGATAAGGGACGAGGTGTTTTCTCTCCACCACCACAACAAGCTCTACCGCACCAGTGTTCCTCCTCGCCCTAGGACTGCCCCTCAGAACTGTGACCCAGATCTAAGCACTGGTAAAGCAAGAGATTCCTGCCTCAGCACTGGAAAAGAGATCCCTGTAATCCCCCTCTGATCAGCCATTCTATTCCCCCTCATTGGAAGCTCAGGAAAAAGCCTCCGCCCTGGGCCGCGCTCAAGACTTGTGGCTGAGACCTAGCTCCTCTCTCACCACAGTCACAGACTTTTCCCACTGACCTTCTAAGTTGTCTTTGGCATTCAGGGGTTGAGAAGTCTGGAAACCACCACAGCTGCCTGTGATTCAGTCCTCTGAGACCTGCTCCAGGGTCACTGTGGCCTGCATGCCCACACCGAGCTGCGCTCCTCTCCCCACCCGGCACGATATACATTTCTGATCAACCATCCAGGCTGTGTTTGGCTGGAAATTTGTTTCAATCTGTCTTTTTGTGGGTTCTGCTGCTTTAGAATTTGTTTAGAGCCATTTTTTTTAGGTATTTGGAGGGCTTTGGGAGAGAGCTCAAGATAATCACTACTTTCCCTCTGCCATCTTGGCTCCCCCCTTCCTCTTTCCTCCTTTTCAAAGAGATACAAGGACACGAATGTGACATAACATTTCCTGCAAACTAGGATGTACACTGTCTCCTGGGTTTTGAAGGATACATGTAAGGAACACCTTAGGTGGAAGGATAACTCTAGAATTCTAGTGCTAGGAGTCCTTTTCTCCTATTTGGAAATCTCACCAAATCCACTTCAAGGTGAAATGTCACTGACACAAAAATAGTGCCCTTGCTTGTCTTGTCTATCTCTATACAGAACATAATGGCCTCAAGTGATGTATCAAACCACCACTTGAGCTGTTTCAAATAGGTATCTCAAAGGTGTCACCTCACCAAAAACACCAACTACTGCTCCTGACTTTGTTGATCTCTTCTACAAACTCTAGTTTCTGATGGGGCCTCTGATGGTTGTTACATCTCTTCAAATTCACAAGGTCATAACCTGGTGTGTTTCGTTTCCATATATTCATCTAAGAAGGGGTAAGAATAAGTACAAAAGAAATGAGGGCCATGTGTACAGGGACACATGGCAGCTGAATGGAGAGATAAAGCAACCACAGCTTCTTTGCTTCCTCTTACCTGGAAGTTCACAACAGTTTTTCTGACTCAAATAGCCTCATTCTTTTTTCTAGACATAGCTTCCTAATTCATCTGCCTGCCTCTAATAACTTCTCTCTCCATTTCATCCTCTAAAAAGCTGCAGCATCAGTGTTCCCAAGATAGATATGACCATATCATTCATTTACTTAACAATATTCATTGCTCTCCTATTGCCTCTAGAATAAAATGTCAGAATCCCCAACTGGCATTCATATTCCTTCACAATCTGGCAAACTTTAAAGCATTATATAAATGATAGCTATCATTAGTAGTAGTGGTGGTAGTTTCCATTCTTATTTAATTTAATCCCCTTTCTTTCTTCTGTATTTCAGTCAAATAGATCTACCAGCTCTTTCTTGAATAGAACATTCCATTTCCTGCCAGTGTGTCTGCTGTTTCTCATGCCTAAAATGCACTTCCTCCTCACTTCCATTTCTCATAGTCCTTCACTTCCTTCAAAGTCAGCTTAGATGCCACCTTCTCTGTGAAGTCTTCTCTTGTCTCTCCCTTTTGTTAGTACTCTTTTCCTCTCATATCATATTGTATTTACTTCTCAGTGGAAAGATCCCATTTCCCTTTCTGTCCCCATCCAATAGAATGTGAGTTCCTTGATCTGAGCAAAAATCCTATTCCCTAGTCAGTGCTTAACAAATGGTTGTTGGTTGATGGACTTGAGGGCAAGAGGTGTTTTGTCTTTGTATCCTCCATGCCTAACATGGTGCCTTGCACATAGTAGGCATTTAAAATATGTTGAATTTAAAAATAAAATAAAACAAACGTCCTAATTCTTTTCTGTCGATACCAGAGTCTTTTATTACAAATCACAATAGAATCTACAGGTATGCCAGAGTCTTAACTGAAGGCATTAAAAGATTACAAACACCACTAGGACCTAATAAGCAACCTGGTAGTAATGAGCGACAACATTCTGGCTGGGATAAACAAGAACATTTTCAAAGACACATGTTTATCAACATTTAAATTGTTTTCTCATTAAAATGTCTTTAATGGCTATTAAAACCTTCATCAGCCAATATATGTTCCTCATCATAATTGAAGGGTTAGGTTTCTTCCCCATTTGGAGGGATTTTTTAGTCTCTCTTTGGATATTATTTTTCATCCCTCCAGGAATTTGCAACTGGTTTTCTCATTATCTGTCACATAAAAACAGTGTTCTGAGAAGTCGCCTGGAGGTAAATGCTATTCAGGTGGGTTAGCTAAGCAGGAGGCTCTCAGTACTGCTGAGAAGCCCAACTCGGAAAGTAGATAATAGAGCAGCCCTACCATCAGGACTTTGGATATTCCATCCCCCACACACTCAACCACACATACTTTGTTGCTGTTATTCAGTTGTGTCTGATTCTTCATGACCCTATTTGGAATTTTCTTGGCAAAGATACTGGAGTGTTTTTCCATTTCCTTTTCTTCATCCTACAGATGGAGAACTGAGGCAAATGGGGTTGACTTGCCTAGGGTCACATAACTAGTAAGTGTCTGAGACCAAATTTGAACTCAGAAAGATGATTCTTCTTGACTCTAGGCCTCAAACTCTATCTACTGTGCCACCTAGCTGCTCTTGGTATAATATATACTTATTTTTAAATTGATTGATTGTGTTATCTCTCTACCAGACAATAAACTCTATGAGAACAGAGACAGAATCTTACTAAACTTATGATCTCCTTCACATGTAGATACGGTGCTAGACCCATAGAAAGCTCTTAATTTTTGTTTTTGTTGTTGTTTATTATTAAAGACATAAGGAGACCCTGATTTGGAGGACAGAAATCCCTCTGTTTGGGCTTTTCTTGGTGTGAGAAATATTTTAGGAGAGCCCCCAAAATCTCCTCCTTCCCAAGGATTTGTCCAAGTCTCCAGTTCTATGATTCCACCCTTCTGAGGACCATTCACCTCCATTTCCAATCACAGAATTTGAGAGTTGCAAGGGACTTCAGTGGTCATCTTTTCCAGTCCACACATGATAGAAATCTCTGCTGTAATAAGTGGTCCCTCAACTTGTGCCTTAAGATGTCCAATGTGGAAGAACTCACTAAGGTAGCCTACTCCACTTTGGAATTTCTCTAATTGTTCAAAATCTCTCCTACCATCATGCTTCTTTGAAATTTCCCACCAAATCAATCATGTTAGGCTCTCCTCTTTTGTTCAGAGGGCTCCTTATCTTCCTGTGACTTAACTTTTCAGCTTAAGCTACCTCCTAAATGAAACAGATTCTAATATCCTGGGCCATGGACTGCCTTACTTGGGCCATGGAGCTGTCCAGCCTTTCAGCAATACAGGTGGCATCAGTGTGGGATTCTTCAGGCCAACCAGCCATTCCTGGAGTGTGAGTCACATGATTTGGACAAGAAGAAGCATCTTTCACAAAATTTCTGATAGCTCTGGAAAGGATCTCAGGGGTCCTCAAGACCAAATCAGAAGAATCTCCTCGAGAAAGCTTTATTTGAAGATCTAAAAGAAGAGGAAACCCACAACCACCACCTGGGACAGCCTCTTTCACTTGTACTCACCTGACATTACTCAGACTACTTTTTTCTTATTAGAGCCCAAACTTGTCCCTTTGTTACTTCATATAATAATAATATAATAATCGATCACATTTATATGGTGCTTAATGTGTGCCAGACACTATGCTAAGTGCTTTACAGATATTATCTTATTTGATCTTCACCACAGCCCTGGGAAGCAGGTCCTGTTATGATCCCTATTTTGTGGACAAGGAAACTGAGGCAAACAGAGATGAAGTGATTTGCTCAGGGTCGCATAGCTAGTAAATTTCTGAGGCCAGACTTGAACCTGCCACTCAAAGACCTAGCACTCCTCCTGATTGCCACTCTATTCATTATACCACTTAACTACTATGGTCCCTTCCACCTGTAAATTGGTGACTCTATGACAAATTGCCCCTCTTAATGCAACTGCAGATCACATTATCCCTTTTCCAAAGCAGCAAGGCCCAGTAAGAAGAAAGATACGGAGCCTTCATCTTGCAAATAGGATTTTCCACCCAGCTCCAGCTAAAGCTCAATGACTATTTCCCCTGGTACCTAGGAAGATTTGCTTTTTAAAATGAATTGGGCCTTGAATTTGGGACTCTTTAAGGAAAATTGAAATAATCCTGTGAAACTGCTTTAGGGTCAGGCTGATGTGTGTGACTCAGAAGTCAGGTAAGGAATGGTTATGCAAAATCTCAAACAATTGCCTCCTTTCCAAGTCAGTGTAAGAAAAAAAATAGAGTCTTGGGTGGCTAAGGAAAATTCTCAATGTAAGAGAGAGTGAGGGCAGTGCTGAATGATGCCTCTGACTGGGGGAGCCAGTTAGAGAGGAAACAGGAGAGCACCAAGCTATAAGGCTAGTTATCCCCTTTCCTCATCAGGTCCCATCCATCAGGAAGCTGCCTCCTCGGACAAGCCCATGCAAAGCTCAGAAGCTGCTGTACAAATGAGGGATGGCCCCCAGGGGCCTGAGGCTTAAAGGCTTAATGCAAAGCAAACTTCCCTGCCACTTGTCCTGCTGGCTCATAGTTGCCGGGGGAGGAAGAATTAAAAGTCCTTTGTCTGGGAGTTGACATATGACAAGTTCCTCCTATAGATTTCCAATAATCTGCTGGTCTTATTTGTACTTGCTGCAAGGAGGATGCTCTTCTCTGAAAATTGCATTTGAACATGACCTTGTGAAACAAGCAGACCTGAAAAACTCAGCATAATGTTCCGACATCTGATTCCTCAGCTGCCCAACCCATCGGGCTGTAGTGGCAGCTTCCTCCCTTTCGGCCTTCTCGGAAGGTAGTTTGTGGATTTCAGAGAGATAAACAGTTTCCAGACCAGCACTGCCAGTTAGGAACAGGCCTCAGCCTTCCAGGGACATCCGTCCAGATGAGCATGAGGGAATTTCAAATGATCTGTGACTCCCTGTCTTCCCCACCACTCCCTTTAAGGATGCAATGGACAATCCTAACAACTTATCCCTGACTTAATCAGTATTAAGATCATAAGCATGGAGCACAAAGGAAACTTAGAGGTCACCTGGTCCAATCCACTCAGTTTACAGAGGAGGAAACTGAGGTTCAGATGGTTAAGTGACTTGCCCATGGTCACACAGCTAACAAGTGTCACAGACTTCCTGTTGGAATCTAGCATGATGCTGCCTCTTTATAAGTCATTGTTGTTCAGTCATTTTTCATTCATGTCCAACTCTTCATGACCCCTTTTGGGTCTTCTTGGCAGAGATACTGGAGTGGCTTGCCACTTCCTTCTCCAGCTCATTTTGTAGTTGAGGAAACTGAGGCAAACAAAGTTAAGTGACTTGCCTAGGGTCATACAGTTAGTAAGTGTTTGAAGCTGGATTTGAACTCAGGTCTTCTTGACTTCAGGCCTGGTGTCCTATCCTAGCTGCCCCAACCCAGGCCTGCCATCTCTTCATTTCCCACCCAGATGCACAGCACTGGATTTGTCCCTAATATTTCTCCCTTCCTTCTCCTCCTCTTCCCTTCCTTTTATATGTTGTCTTTCCCATTAGACTGTAAGATCCTTGAGGACAGGGGCTGTCTTTCTTTTTTATTATTTGTGTTCTTATCACTTAGTATAATACCTGGCACATAGCAGACATTTGATAAATGCTTAATGACCAATAGTAGGCATTTATAAATTTTTGTTGACTGACTAAGTGATTCTCTTAGGCACACACAAACAGCATAAGTCAGAGTCACTACTTGAACACAGATCTCCCTGGCTTCTAGCACTGCCTCTCATTTTAAAAAAAAGTAAATAATTAATGTTGAGTAAATAATTATTCCCAGGCTCCAAATAGATCTGATTTTTCAAATGTGGTGGTGATGATGGTGAGGGGCAAGGATGAAGATGAAAATTACTTTCTTCTACTAGTGCCTTAATTCTAGTTCCTTCCCTCTGTTTGTTATCTCCAATTTATCCTGTACAAAGATTTTACTGCAATCCCCCACCCCATCAAATTGTGATCTCCTTCAGAGAAGACTGTCTTCTGCCTTTGTTTGTATCCACAGAACTTTGCAAAGAGCATAGCACACTGTAGGCACTTAATAAGTGTTTATTGATTAGCTGATTATACTGTTCCAGGGAAATGAGATTTCTTTGTTGAGGCTATATGGAATAGTGTTTAGAGAGATAGCCTCAAATCAGGATAAACCAGGTTCACGACCCTCTTCTGACATAAACTAGCTGTGTGACTGTGCTTGACCTCTAAGACTGTGTATGATCCAACTTATCCTAACCCTGCCACCTGCTACCTCTGTAACCCTGAGGAATCACAACTTCTGTGGATGAAATTTCCTCATCTGTGAAGTAAGGAGGTGGAAATAGAGTTTCTCCCGACTCTAAATCTGTGATCTGAAGGTCCCATGAGCCTAGTCTTCTGAACTGGTCATCTTGGTGCTAGGTTGGAGGACAATGGCAATCTGCATTGGTAGAGAAAATGTCTTTGTGGAGAGCACCCAATGATTAGGAAATCACAGGCTCCAGGGTGATCAACAGGTGGTACTTAGATGTGTGCAAAGTCCTTTTCCATATTTTATCTCAGCCAATACAATTGTGTCAGGTAGGTGCTATTACCTCCATTTTATAGATGAGAAAACTGAGGCCTTGACTATGGTCAGACAGATAGTAAGTGCCCTAGGCACGGTTCTGTCTCGCAGATTCCAAGTATACACAAAGTATTCTACCTATCTATCTCCAGATGGTGGAATACTGAACATGTCACCCAATCACCAGATTATTTGGAGCAACCAGATGACATCTGCCATGTTTTCTACTGAATGAAGGATGTCAGACCCCAAGGGAGTCATCTTGTAACGGGAGGAGATGACAATGGCCTTGTGAAGCCTGCCAGGCTTGATTCTAACCTTCCGCACATTCTCCTTTGGTTCACAGAAGCCTGTCATGATATAACATTTCCAAGCAATTAGAGCAATCCAAAGTGGGAAATGGGCTTCCTCCAGAAGTAGCAGGCTTGTCACCCTTGAAGGCCTTTAAGCAGAGGCTGGGTGACCCCTTGTCAAATAGACTACAGAGAGGGATTGAACTAGATGTTCTCTGAGGCTCTTTCTGACATTCAGATTCTGTCTGATCTCCAAAGAAGCTGCTATGCAAATTAGCAAAGGCCTTCAATAAAATGGAGATACTGGGAAGAGATAGGACTTTTCATAGGATCGTGAAATGTCTGAGCTGGAAGGGCCCTTAAAACAGAGAATGTCAGAGCTGGGAGGGCCTTAGAACACAAAATGTCAGAGCTGGGAGGGCCTTCGAACACAGAATGTCAGAGCTGGGAGGGCCCTTAGAACACAGAATGTTAGAAATGGAAGAGATCTTAGACCAAAAATGCTTTTAGATTCTCTAGCCCAATTCCAAGATGGGAAAATAAAGGACCAGGCAAATACCTTGGCCAAGACATGTAGGAGCCCAGCTCCCCAGTCTCCTAGCCCAGTGACATTTTCACTCCATAGAATCATGATAGTCAAGATAAAAATAAAAGTTGACAAGCTAGAAAATTAGGCCAAATAAAGTCAGGTAAAATTGAATAGATCCAAATATAAAGTCTTACAGTTGGATTCAAAAAATTGACTTCAAAAATGCAAGATAAGGTTGGACAATAATTTATCTGGAAAAAAAACTAGAAATTTTGCTGGACAAAACATTTTTTTAATTGCTTAAATTTACAGATGAGGAAACTGAGGCCCAGAAAAGTGAAATTACTTGTCCAAGGTCACATATTAAGTGACAGAGTCAGGATGTGAATCTAGTCCTTTAGATTCCAAAGCCAATAATATGTTGTTCCCATGCTGCCTTTGAATTAACTAACCTCTTCTGAGCAAGGGAGCACTTTTCCCTTATCCTTTCTGATATGTTTTGGAAAATGCCCTGTAACCTCTGCCACCTTCTTTGCAGAGGTGGGGGGGGCTGTCATTGTGGAATACTGCATATAAGCTCAACTTTTTGATATATTGCTTATGTCAATATAATAAGCTTGCCCCTACCCACCCCTATTTTGTAAAAATTTTATTATATGCTTTCTTGGAGAGGGGTGAGGTGGGATGCATTGGGAAATGTAGGTGATAGAAAACAAAAATTATCAGTAAGAAAATAATAAAGTCTATTCAAAGCCTCTGCATTCCTGAAGCTACTGCAGAAGCCCTTTACCCTCATCAGCTGTTCTCCCTGATTCCCAACGTCCTTCCATTCCAACCCAGTCATTTCAGATTCTATGATTAAACAAGAAGCAGCCTCCTACAAAAGTCTATCATTTGCTGCCAGTTGTTCACAGAAGTCATTCCTGATCTTTGTAATTATTCCTGACTGCTGACTTGCTAGAGTAATTACCCTATTATTCAAAAATTAGGGGTATTTGTCTGGCGGCCTCATCTCACACATATAAACACCCCCAGAATGTAGTTGGGAAAGGGGAGGGGAGGTTTGGAAAACCAGATTTTAAAGCCAATAAAAATTGTCTCAGGAAAAATACAAAGGGAAAAGGTAGAGATCAAAAGTCCTCAAGCTGACTTGGGGAAAGGTACCATGTGAGAAAGATACCCCTTAAATAGAGTATAAACCCCCTAACCACCAAAAAAGAAGATGGCCCTGATTTCCCGAGCATACCCCGCCCCCACCAGACTCTAATCGGAGTATCTCTGAACCTACAGCGAGGTTCTTCAATCATGGTTGTTCAGCAACTGCCACCTAGTTCCTGGTAGCATCACACAATTCCATGGCAACCTGACAGCTTAATTCATGGTCTCCTGATGTCTGTTTCTCCAGGCATTGTCTGTCACACACGCTGAACAGAACTTCTCCCAGAAAGTTCTTCCTTCCTGACTGACTTTGGCTATAGGGGAGGTGAGGGTAGGGCGTAGGGAGGGGGGTCCCAGTCTAGAGGTTCACAGGTGAATCACCCTGAAAAAAAGAGGCACCCAGCACACCGCTTTAAAAAAATGCTAAACCTGAAAGGCTGATTTTTTTTTTAAAAAGTGTGTTCATTACTTATTATCTGTTTATTAAGTAGTCATGAAAAAGCTGGAATAGGTATTTGGGGGCTTGTGGAACATTCAACAAGCATTCACTAATTATCTACTCAATAAACCAGCGTGGTAAGGTAGCTATGTGGCTCAGTGGATAGAGTGTTGAGCTTAAGAGTCAGGAAGACTTGAGTTCAAATCTGACCTCAGATACTTAGCAGATGTGTCACCCTGGACAAGTCATTTAACCATTTTTTTGCCTTAGTTCCTTCATCTATAAAATGAACTGGAGAAGGAAATGGCAAACCACTCCAGTATCTTTGCCAAGAAACTCACCCCCAAAGGGGTCATGAAGAGTCAGACATGGCTGAACAATAACAATAAGCCAAACACTGTGCTTGGTGCTAAGGGTAAGCCAGAAGTGAAACATCCCCTGCACTCCAAGAGTTTACATTCAACCGGGAGGAAGCAACAGGTATACGAGATAAGTGAAAACAAAATATATACAAAGTGATGTCCAGAGGGAAGACCCTTACAGCTGGGGGCAGGGGAGAAAGATGTAATGGAGGACATGGCACGTGACATAAGCTTTGAAGACAGATTCAAGAGTATTTAATCCAGGGCATCACTCTCAAAGCTCATATTTCAGGGTTGCAAAGAAACTCAAAATCCATGTTGGACCAACCTACACCCCCAAAGAATATCTTTTATACTCTATCTGGCAAGTGCTCATTCAGGTTTCATTTCAAGACCTTCAATTCAGGGACTTCACCACTTCCCAAGTCAGGCTGTTCCATTTGGGGATAATTTCTGTTGTTAAGGGTTTGGTTTGCTAAATTTGTACCTTGGTCACTTCCCCTCACTGCTCCAAGTTCAAGAGAGAACAAGCAGAAAAAAGTCCATACCTCTTCTTCACAGAATCACAGTATCAGTGATTTAGAACCTAAACCATCTAGAACCTAAACCAAAGATCATCTAGTCCAACCACTTCATTTTACAGATAGGGAGACTGAGACCCAGAGTGGTGAAAGGATTGTATCTTTAGAGTTGAAAGGGTCCTCAGAAGTTACCTTGTCCAGCCTCCTCATTATATAGCTCAAGAAATTGAACTCTAAAAGGTGGAAGTGACTTGCTCAAGGTCACACAGGTAATAAACATCAGAAGTAGAATTTGAATCCAAGACCTATGATTCCAGAATTAGGACTCTTTTGGCTCTAAAGGGCCAAAGGAACAACCAGCTCTACTAGCCATCTTGGATACCTCACAGCCTAAGATTACTTGTACTTTAAATGCTGCTTTTGTTGTTGTTCTTCAGTCATGTCCAACTCTTTGCAACCTCATTTGGGGTTTTCTTGGCAAAGATACTAGAATGGTTTGCCAATCCTTTCTCCAGCCCATTTTGCAAATGAGGAAACTGAGACAAACAGGATTAAACAGAGGTTGCCCAGGGTCATAAAACTAGTAAGTGTCTAAAGCTGGATTTGAACTTCCAAAGATAAGTGGGACTGACTCCAAGTGCAGTTCTCTACCCATTGCACCACCTACCTGCCTCATTTACTTTAAACAAATGCAATATTGATAAAATATTTTATTCATCATTTGTGATCCTTTTACAAAATTAGGATAGGGATGGAGAAGGTGAAGGAGGATTTGGGAAACTATACAATATTCAAGAAAAGGCGCTAACCCTCAAAAGTCAGAAAAAGTAGTATAAGACAAATAAAAGATTATTGATTTGGACCTGGAAGGGACCTTAGAGGACAGTAGAGTCAACTCCTTTATTTTATAGAAGGGGAGACCGAGCTCAGATTCATACAGCTAGTAAGCATCTGAGTTGGAATTTGAACCCAGGTCTTCATGACACCAAGCACAGTGTTAGATTCATTGTACTGTACTGCCTTTAAATGATTTTCATAGAATAGAAAGGCAAAACAGGATAGAACATTGTCATTGAGTATTATAAATGGTTTTTTTTTAAAGGAAAGCATATGGTGTCCAAGGAATGAGTGATGCCCAATGGAAATGTAACTTGAGTTAAGAAAGATTTAGACAACATTTAAGGGTCATTGATCTATGACACATTAAGGAGAAAAACCATAATGTCAGAGTGGGGATCTATGACTTATGAGTTTGTTAACTAGCAAACTCATTCACTTCCAAAGAAACCGTCAGGACCATCATTGGTCATTTTGGTGCTATTCCTCAAAGATCTGAAGCACTGCCTCCTTGGAAAATAAGGTAGCCTGGTCCAGGGTAATGCAAGAAATGATTATTAATAACTAATATCTTGGGGAGATCTAGAGATCTCCCCTTCTTCCAAAGTCCCAATTTTAAAAGTTCAGTTTCTTTTTTTAATCTTTTTTTCATTAATTTATTTTGATTTATCAATAATCACTTCCATATGCTTTTGAGTTTAAAATGTTTCTCCCTCTTCCTCCTCACCACCCACCCCAAGACAGCACACAATCTGATATAGGCTATACATTTACATTCATATTAAACATATTTTCATATCAGTGATGTTGTAAGTAAAAATTATCACCAATAGGAGGAACCATCAGAAATAGGAAACAAAACTCAACAGAAGAGAAAAAAATAGCAATTCAACTTCCATAGTTCTTTCTTTAGACATGGATAGCATTTTCCATCACAAGGCCTTTGGAGATGTCTTAGGTCCTTGTATTGCCAGAAAGGGTTAATTTTATCAACATTAGTCATCACACAATGTGGCTGTTATCGTGTGCAACATTCTCTTGGTTCTGTTCACTTCACTCAGCTTCAGACCATACAAGTCTTTCCAGGTTTTTCTGAAGTCAGCCTGTTCATCATTTCTTATACCACAATAGTATTCCATCACATTCATATACCACAACTTGCTCAACCATTCCTCAATTGATGGGCATCCTTTCAATTTCCAATTCTTTGCCACCACAAAAAGAGCTGCTATGAATATTTTTGTACATGTAGGTCCTTTTCCTGTTTGTGTGATCTCTTTGGGATATAGCCCTAGAAGTGCTATTGCTGGGTCAAAGGGTATGCACATTTTTATAGCCCTTTGGGCATAGTTCGAAATTGCTCTCCAAAATGGTTGGTTCATATCACAACTCCACCCACAATGCATTAGTGTTCCAATTTTCCCACATCTTCTCCAATATTTATCATTTTCCTGTTTTGTCATGTTGGCCATTCTGATAGGTGTGATGTGGTACCTCAGAGTTGCTTTGATTTGCATTTCTCTATTCAGTAGTGATTTAGAGCATTTTTTCATATGACTATAGATGGCTTTAATTTCTTCATCTGAGAACTGCCTGATCATATCCTTTGACCATTTATCAATTGGGGAATGACTTGTATTCTTACAAATTTGACTTAATTCTCTATATATTTGAGAAATGAAGCCCTTATCAGAGAGACTGGTTATAAAAACTATTTCCCAATTTTCTACCTTCCTTCTAATCTTAGTTGCATTGGCTGTGTTTGTGCAAAAACATTTCAATTTAATGTAATCAAAATTATCTATTTTGCTTTTCATAATGTTCTCTATCTCCTGTTTGTTCATGAATTCTTCTGTTCTCCATAGATCTGACAGGTAAACTATTCCTTGATCTCCCAGTTTGCTTATAGTATCAGCCTTTATATCTAAATCATGTACCCATTTTGACTTTATTTTGGTATATGGTGTGAGATTTTGGTCTATGCCTAGTTTCTGCCATACTCTTTTCCAGTTTTCCCAGCAGTTTTTTTCAAAGAATGGGTTCTTACCCCAGAAGCTGGGGTCTTTGGGTTTATCAAATAATAGGTTACTATAGTCATTGACTGCTGTGTCTTGCATATTTAACCTATTCCACTGATCCACCACTCTATTTTCTTAGTCAGTACCAAGCAGTTTTGATGATTGCTGCTTTATAATACAATTTAAGATCTGGAATGGCTAGGCCACCTTCCCCTGCATTTCTTTTCATTAGTTCTCTTGATATTCTGGACCTTTTGTTCTTCCAAATGAATCTTGTTATAATTTTTTCTAACTCTATAAAGTAATTTTTGGTAGTTTGATTGGTATGGCACTGAATAAGTAAATTAGCTTAGGTAGAATTGTCATTTTTATTATATTAGGTCGGCTGGGATTGTCTAAGCATAACATCATGTCATTTGCAAAGAGTGATAGCCTTGTTTCTTCTTTGCCTATTCTGATACCTTCAATGTCTTTTTCTTCTCTTATTGCTAAAGCTAATGTTTCCAGTATGATGTTGAGTAACAGTGGTGATAATGGACATCTTTGTTTCACTCCCAATCTTATTGGAAATGCTTCTAGCTTGTCCCCATTATATATTATGCTTGCTGAAGGTTTTAGATAGATGCTATTTATTATTTTAAGGAAGACTCCATTTATACCTATGCTCTCTAGTATTTTTAATAGGAAGGGGTGTTGTATTTTGTCAAAAGCTTTTTTCCGCATCTATTGAGATGATCTTGTGGTTCCTGTTAGTTTTGGTGTTGATATGATGAATTATGTTGATAGTTTTCCTTATGTTGAACCAGCCCTGCATTCCTGGTATAAATCCTAACTGGTCATAGTGTATTATTGCTGTGATAATTTGCTGTAATCTATTTGCTAATAGATAAAATAAAATTTTTGCATCTATATTCATTAGAGAAATTGGTCTATAATTTTCTTTCTCTGTCTTGACTCTTCCTGGTTTAGGTATCAGCACCACATTTGTATCATAAAAAGAATTTTGTAAGATTCCTTCTTCACCTATTTTAGCAAGTAGTCTATATAGTATTGGAATTAATTGTTTTTTAAATGTTTGATAGAATTTGCTTGTAAATCCATCTGGCCCTGGAGATTTTTTCCTAGGGAGTTCATCAATGGCTTGTTCAATTTCTTTTTCTGAGATGGGGTTATTTAAGTATTTTACTTCCTCTTCTGTTAATCTGGGCAATTTATATTTTTGTAAATATGTATCCATTTCACTAAGATTGTCAATTTTGTTGGCATATAGTTGGGCAAAATAATTCCTAATTGTTGTTTTGATTTCCTCTTCCTTGGTGGTAGCTTCACCCTTTTCATTCTTGCTACTAGTAATTTGGTTTTCTTCTTTCTTTTTTTTAATTAGATTAACCAAAGGTTTATCTATTTTATTGGTTTTTTCATAAAACCATCTCTTAGTTTTATTTATTAGTTCAATAGTTTTCTTAATTTCAATTTTATTAATTTTTCCTTTGGTTTTCAATCTTTCTAATTTGGTGTTTAATTGAGGATTTTTAATTTGTTCTTTTTCTAGTTTTTTTAGTTGTATGCCCAATTCATTGATCTCCTCTTTTTCTATTTTATTTATGCAAGAATTTAGAGACATAAAACTTCCCCTAAGAACTGCTTTTGCTGCATCCCATAAGTTTTGGTATGTTGTCTCATTACTGTCATTCTCTTGAATGAAATTATTGATTGTTTCTATGTTTAGTTTCTTGAAGGACGTTACTGATAATGAGATTGGGCTAACTTTGTTTTTCAAGACCCTACCCAGGTAGAAGTTATTGTGTGGACTTGGGTGGGCTATCTTTGAAAAGATAGACCAGAGCTGGGGGTGATTTGGTATAGAAATAATTTCTTTGTCCAAGGGTTACATAATGTCACTCCCAGTCATTCATGTTGATATAGCTCACCTTCCATTGTGTTGCCTGATCAGAGTTGATTCCCACCTCTCAGGAACACCTACTCTTTGAAGGCATATGAACTGTGAGCCTGCCACCATGAGTGTCTTTTGTCTAAGAGAGATGGCCAAATGACCATCCTTTTATTAACAACATGCTGACCTTATTAATGAAATGATTAAATACCCAGAAACCATGTCTCTCAAACCTTTCTTAATCATCACAGTAAGCACCACATTTTGGGAAGGACATAAGAAAACAAGCCTCAGGTTGGCAAAAGGCCTTGAGGTCCTGCCAGAAGCTTGCTTCAAGAAACTGGGACTGTAAAGCCTAGAGAAGAGAAGGCTTCGGGTGGGCATGATTGCTTCAAGTCTTTGAAGGCCAGTCATGTTGGAAAGTCACTAGGCTGGTTTTACATGGCTCCACAGGACCATCAGTGATGGGTGGAATTTGCAAAGAGGTTCATTTAGGCTCAATGTCTGATGAGAACCAAAGTGAAATGGACACTTACTGGATGTCCTCCAACAAAGGCCAGATGATGAGTGGCTGCTGAGGATTTTGCATAAAGGATTCTTATATTGCTTCAGGCTGGCTTAAAAGACCTCTGAGGTGCCTTGTGAGTCTGAGATTCTGGGATACTTCTGTGTTGGAGAAAAAATATCTCCTTTTAAAATCAATGTCCCTATGTTCTATTTGAGAATGGCATGTGTTCTTTTCATTTATTCTTTGTAAAATGTCCTGTTAAAAGAAAACAATAGCATTTACCTTTTCAGGCTTATTTAACCTGACTCCCATTCACATTTTAGCATTCCAGCCAAACTGAACTATTTGTTATTTCCCTATTGTAAGCCTTCCGTCTCCAAGTTTTTGCACAGACTGCTTCACTCTTCCTCTGTGCCTAGAATGAACTTTCTCTTTACCTGCATCTCTTAGAACACTGAGTTGAGGTCAAAGTTCCCAAGGAAGCGAGGTGAGGATGAGCATGGTGGTTGCAAACATTTTGAGGAGCACCCAGGAAGTCTCTTGGAGGCCTCATCCCTGCAAGACAGGGCAAGTCTCACCTATCAGAGCTTAGGGATCCAGAGGGGAAAGAGAGGGGCAAGTTTCCAGTGAGAGAGATGAGACTGAGAATGATGATCTGAGAGCAGCCTGCATTAGTGAAGAGAGATACAGGAAGCTCAGTCTATTGGGCCTTTTATTATTTATAGGATGAAATGACAAGGCTTTCATACATCATCTCATCTAATTCTTTCATCTTATATATGAAGAAACCGAGACCCAGAGACATGAAGTATCTTGGCCATAAGTAGCTGAACCAGGATTCAAATTCAGGTCCTTTGATTCCAAATCCAGAAGTCTCTCCATGTGTGTTATTTCTTCTTATATTTTAATTATTACTAAAGAATTGGGATTTGAAAACCTACTAACAGCAGATCATGGTCCTCTAGCTGACTGATAATAATAACAGTAAAATCACATTTCTATTGCATTTTAAGGAGAACCAATCATAAATTAACCACACCCTCAGCAATTTTTACATTAACAAATTTACAAATCTTTTCCTCAAATTTTATCTAGGTCTTGAGAAAGGCAACTTCTAACAAAGCTCCAACTTAATCTCATTGGAAGTGGCCCCCCCCAAGAAACAATCTGATCCAAGGATCCCCGATCTGGAAGGGGCCTCCAAGGGCATCTGAACTGAGCTCTCTACTTTGCATCTGAGGCTAGAAGGTTTAAGAAACTTGTCCAATATCACTGAGGGAGTTGACTGGCAGCTGAAAGTACCACAGTGCACAGAGCACTGGGCTTAGAGTCAAGAAGACCTGAGTTCAGATCTAACCTCAAACACTTACTAGCTCTGTAACCTTGGGCACATAGCTCAATCTCTTTGCCTCAGTTTCCTTAACTGTAAAATGGGGATAATAATAGCACCTACCTCTCAGGATTGCTATGAGCATAAGTGAAATATTTGTAAAGTGCTTAGCAGAGTATCTGGCATATAGTTGGTTCTAGAAAAATGATTTTGTTATTAACCAGTATTCAAACTCAGATTCTCTGGTTCCAAAACTATTGGGCCACATTGTCTCTTACCTAAATCCCACCTTGCCCTGATTTTTACCGATGAAGAGCCTGAGGCCTAGATAGAGTCAGTCCTGTTCATCCTTTGGGTTTGCTTATGTTCTTTCTCCTCCCCACCCACCTTTTTCTCCTTTTTTTGTGAGAAAGGGAAGTCTGTAAAAGACAGAGAATGCTTTGCTGTGTCAGACAACTCTATGGGAAACCAAGCCTCAAAGAGGGAGGTAAAAAGCTGTTGTCTGCTGCGTATCCAGGGTAGAAAATGAAGCAGATATTCACTTAGCAGGAGCATATTCCCCAAAGATGAAGAGATCAACTAGATAATAAAGCTGAAAGTTGGGACATGTTGGCTTCTCTTGCCCTTCTCAGTGTGGCATTTGGAGGAATTATTGCTTCAAAGCTTCTCTGATAGAATTTTGCTGCATTAATTCAGTTTTTAAATTTTCTTCTTGGGAAAAGAGAAACATCATAAAATAAACACAGTCAAGAGAAAAGGAAACTGCCAGCTAGATGGATAAAGTTCAAAAGACACCATCTCAATCTGTTCCGGGGAAACATTAATTAAATGCCTACTATGTGCTTGGCCCTAGGGATATAAAGAGCAAAAAAAAAGAAAGAAAGAAAGAACCCCCACCCTTAAGAAGCTTACATTCTACTCAGGGATAAAACATGTACACATTCTTCCAGATAACTAAATATGATAGATAGATAGATAGATAGATAGATAGATAGATAGATAGATAGATGATAGATGGAGGGATGGATGGATGGATGGATAGATGGATAGATGGATGGATAGATAGAAGATGATTAGATAGATAGAGATAATAGGAGATAATTAGATAGAGATAACAGGATATGATTAGATAGATAGATGGATAGATAGATGTTAGATGAATGGATGAATGTATAGGAGATGATTAGATAGATAGATGGATGGATGATAGCAGATAGATGAATAGAGTTAAATGATACATACATACATATATACATGTAGAGATAGATATTTAGATACACTGAAAGACATACATAGATAATATAGAGAGAGATGTAGATGGATACTGGTATAGATTCAGATCCATATCTGTATACAAGTATAGAGATGGGTAAGGTAGAGAAAGAGACAAAATAAAGAGAGAGAGAGAGAGAGAGAGAGAGAGAGAGAGAGAGGGATGGAATGAGAGAGAAAGGAGAGAGGGATGAAGTAAAAGACAGAGATTGAGAAGAGATGAAGTGAGGGAGAGAGAGAGAAGAAAGACAAAGAGGGAGGGGAAAGAAGGAGAGAAAAACCATCTGTCATTGACAGGCACTCATTATTTGCCAGGCACTACACTAGATACTGGAGGAAATAATAATAGCTACCATTTATTAGCAGTAGAAAATTTGCAAAGCACTTTACAACATGAACATGGAAATAACTGAGATGTTTTTGTTACTATCTTGTTAATTTTTTAAAAGCATAAATTAGTGGAGTTCATGTTTTCAAATATAACTTTTTTGTGAATTTGAACATTTGTTTTTGTTAATAATGTTTCAAATAATTTTTCAAAGAAAGCCCTACTTCTCACACTCAATGGTTTGATCCTTGGGCTCAGGGATCACACTGTATAGTTCTTATGTATATCCTCTTTTGAGTGTAAAAATAGAACAAGACACATAATAGGTATTCAATTATTACTCAAGCTGCTTAGCATTTTATGATTTGCAAATTCATTATCACATTTAACCTTCACAAAACTCTGTAGGATAGGTATCATAGATATTATTACCTTCCCTCATCCCATTTTACAGTTGCAGAAACTAAGGCACTGAGATTTTTTTTTCAATGATCACACAGCGAATGAGTTTTTGAGATGTCTGCAATGCAGATTTTTGGGCTCCAGGTTCAATATTCTCAGCATCTACCCTGCTGTTTCTCAAGTTATGTGCCATTTGTGAGCATTTGCTGTATCCTGAACCCTGCAGTGGGAAAGATGAAAGATTCTGAGGGCAGGCACTGTGTGTTCTTTCCTGCACATTGGAGAGACAGACGTCCTGAAATGAGAAAAATTAAAATAAATTCAGGGCAATGTATTAACATGTATACAACATTAGTCTTGATATTTCAAAGCAAACTTTTGCATCTTTATTTTAGTATTTTATTTTGCTTGGGTTTTATTCTATTTGGTGTTTTTATTGTTGTTTAATGCATCCTGTGATTTAATTAGTGTGAGAACAACCAGTGAAAAAACATTTCTATGAATTCTGATTAACTGCTCTATCATTTTCATCTTTCAGGGAGCTGACTGAGACATTGAGTAGTTAAGTGACCTGCCCAGGGTCACACAGTGGGTGTGTCAGACATATTACTTGAACTTAGGTCTCCCTGACACTGAGGCTGGCTCTTTCTTGAGTACATCTTACTGACTCACTTGTTATCCCAGGTTTGGAGAGATAATACAAAGTGGCTTTGGACATAGGTAATTCACGAGCACCCTGGAGGGATAGTGGGATTAAATAACCGACAATATTTGTATATACATACATCTATATGTGCCCCAATTCACCAAACATTTATTAAATTCCTCCTATATATACAACCTTGTGCTAGGCACAAGGCTAAAGCTCAAATTGAGTTAATAATATCATGAACAGCTACATGGCATAGTAGATAAGAACATTGGATTAGAAGTGAGGAAAACCTGAGTTCAAGTAAAGTCTCAGTCACTTACTAGTTATGTGACCTTTAAGGCAAGACCTTAACTTCTCCTAGCCTCAGTTTCATCATCTGAAAAATGGGCTTACTAAAGCATCTCCCTCCAGCATTGTTGTGAAGACTAAATAACATATATAAAGCACCTTGCAAACCTTAAGCTCTATATAATTGCTAATTAATATTATTCCACTTCCAAAAAAACCTAATTCAGTCTCAAGCTTCATTGAGAGAAAGAGCTTTGAAGAATAAAGAAATGAAAATCCCTCTGACCTGTTCCTTAGTCAGCCCACATCTGACTTAACTGTTTCCATTTCCAGATGCCATAGTTTAGGAAGGACATTGATAAGATGGAGAACAAAAGGGGCCCCAAGGTGTTAAAGCACCCTGAGATCACCCCATGTAATGTTTGGTTGAAGTAATTAAAGATGCCAAGCCTAGAGAAAAGAAAAATCAGAAGTGATATGATTACAAATTTCAAGCATTTCGGAAGTCATCATGTGAAAGAGGGATTAGACTTTCAACTTTGGAATTCATTGTTGGGGTGTTTTGTTTTGTTTTGGTTTTTTTTGCATGTTCCACAGCCTAATCCTGTATGTCAGGTTAACCTGCATTTTCAAGGCAGGCATCACAACTGAGGCAAAGGGTGAGGACAAACACACAAAATAAACTATTTTTTTTAAAGAATGAATTCTAGGTATGGAAGATGATCTGTGAAAATATGCAAAGACAGAAGGAAGTTCAGAAGAAAGTGAGACACTGATATTTGGATTTAATGATTTGCTAAAGGTCTCTCACCTAGGCAGTGGTGTTACTTGTACTGATCAAGTCAAGTCTACACCTGTCCTTTTGTAAATTACTTGTTGTCTCTACTGTATATATGCCTCTGTGTATGTGTGTGTGTGTATGTGTGTGTGTGTATTTATGGATGTGTGTGTGTGTGTGTGTGTGTGTGTGTGTGTGTGTGTGTGTGTATTGGGAGTGGGTGGGAGTGATCAACAATAATTTATTAAGCACCTATTATGTGCCAGGCACTGTACTAAGGGCTAGGAAGACAAAGAAAGGCAAAAACAGTTCCTGCCCTCAAGGAGCTTATAATCTAATGGGAGAGACAACATGCAAACCACTATGTACATACAAGATACATAACAGAGTACATTCAAGGTAATTTTAGAAGGAAAACAATAGTATTAAGGGGGATCAGGAAAGACTTCTTGCAAAAGGTAGAACTTTATCTAAAACTTAAAGGAAGCTTTTTATAAAACTTCTGACTTTTATTTCTTTTCTGCCCCTTCCACTCACTCCACCCACTCACCCCTTAGCACCTAGCAAAGGTCTGGGAATATTACAGACCCTGAATAACTTGTTAGCAAATTTGTTTTCTAGGTAGCTCAGTGCACAGGAGTCAGGAAGACATGAATTCAAATCCAGCCTCAGAAACTTACTAGCTATTGTGACCTTGGCCAAGTCACTTAATCCTGTTTGCCTCAGTTTCCTCAACTGTAAAATGAGTTGGGGAAGGAAATGGCAAAACATTCCAGTATCTCTGCCAAGAAAACCTCAGATGGATTCACAAAGAGTTGGACGTGACTGAAACAACACATCAACAACAAATTTATTTGATTAAAGCTGGGTCTTACAATTTCAAATCTAGTGTTGTTGTTTTTTCCATAACACCATGAAAACCCAAGGAAAAAATCATATTTGGGGATGATAGCATTGCATAGTTGCATCAACAAGAGATCTCAGAAATCAGTCGCAAATTTTACAAATGAAGAAACTAAGGCACAGAAAGATCACATGATTTGCCCAAAGTCATGCCACTAGTTTGGAGCAGAACTGAGAGTTCAACACTCCTAGGACTTCTGACTCAATTTTATTTCTCCCCCTCCAGGCTGTTTTCTCTTCAGTTCCCAAATTCCAGCCAAGTACCACAAAGCCACCCTTTATCATTATCAGCTGATTCCTCAGCAATGTTCCGTTAGCAGCTCCACAATCTGCTTTGGTTCTTACTGAAGATAAGGGTTCAGTGGTTCTTTCCCATGGTATCAAAGCATCATTTCATCTATGAAGGATCTTAGACACCATCATGGGGTGGCTAGATGGTGTCATAGTACATAGAGCACCAGGCCTAGAGTCAGAAGACCTGAGTTCAAATCTGGCCTCAGACACTTACTAGCTGTGTGACCTTGGGCAAATCACTTCACCCTGTTTGCCTCAGTTTCCTCATCTGGAAATTAACTATAGAAGGGAAATGGCAAAACAACTTTGCCAAGAAAAGCTCAAATGAGGTCACAAAGAGTCAGATACAATTGAAAAATGACTGAATCTGCAACATTGTTATACTATAGAATCATTTATTCGGAGCTGAAAGAGACCTTCGAGGCTATCTGGTCCAACCTCTAGAGGCAACTAGAGGGCACCACAGTGCACAGAGTGCCAGGCCTGGAGTCAGAAAGACCTGGATTCAAATGCAGCCTTCAGACACTTACTAGCTGTGGGCAAGTCATGTAATCTCTGTTTGCCTCAGTTTCCTCATCTGTAAAATGGGGATAATAATAGCACCTACATCTCAGTGTTATAAGGATCAAATAAGATAAGCATAAAGTGCTTAGCCCAGTGCCTGGCACATAGCTCAGTATAAATGTTAGCTATTATTTTTATCATAGTGGATAAAGCATTGAATTTCTAGTCAGGAAGAGCTGAGTTCAAATTTAGCCTCAAACACTTACTGTGTGACCCTGGGTAAGTCATTAAAAAAAAAATCTCTATTTGCCTCAGTTTTCTCAACTGTAAAATAGGGATAATAATCCCCACCTCCCAAGGTTGTTGTGAGGATCAAATGAGATATTTGTAAAGTGCTTGATACAGAGTAGGTTTTTCATAAATACTTATTTCCCTCCTTCCTACATTTTACAGTTGAAGAAACCAAGACCCAGAAAAGTTACAGGACTTGCCACAGCAACTGTCTGAGGAGAGAATTGAGTCTAGCTCTTTCTGACCTGCAATCAATCTCCCTCCCACACCGTGCTGCCTCTAACAACAACCCTCTCATTTTGCAGATGAGCAAAGTGGGATTCCAAAAGGTTAAGTAAAGGAAAATCAACAAATAATAAAAGGAAATAAGAAAATTCCTCTCCCTACAGTGTCCTTGCCTGTGATATAGTCCACAATTCTAATCTAAAAAAAAAATTTTACATATATAGATATACATATATATAGATAGATAGATAGATACACATATCTATCTATCTATCTATATATGTATATGTATTTGTGTCTAATAGTAGGCACCTCTAAGGATGGGGAGAAAAAAGAAAGAAATTTATACAACTTTATTATATATTTAAAAGGAATAGTAAGTTGTTTTTGCAGTTTCAAGTGCAATCATATTTTTATTACACTATGTTATGGAAATGCTTGTTTTATTCCATAAATTGAAAATAAAATAAATAAACATGAGAAAAAAAAGTAAGCCCCAGTAAGTACACCAAGGATCCCAGGTCGTAATACTTGGCTTTCCTACGCCATACAAGATGTCCCAAAAGTCTTAGTGCCGTGTTAAGCTTTAATACTTTAAATAGTATCAATAGTTTAAAGCCGAACTAAGACTTTGTATAGATGTATAGATGGAAAAGGTTAGAATGGAAGGCAGAGATGACATTATCGGTACATCTGTATTTTTCAGAAGAGGCTTTCTATAGTGCCGGAGCATCCTTGTATCTGGAACTGTTTCTTCCCATGTGTGGTTCTGAGCCCCCAGCAGCTGGGCCTGGATACTAATGTAAAGGAAGAAGACCATTTAATTGTCCCCAAGTCAGGAGCCATGGCCTGGACTGCTTCTCTCCTCATTGCCTCTCCGTCTCTCACCTCCCTCCCCTCTCCTGGCTGCCCAACATTGGTGGTTCAGATGCCTTGCATTGGAGTGCATCCTCTTGGCTGGTTAATTACGCAAGACTCAACTTTTTAAGCCCTCCCAGTTTGACAGCTTATGTTTGGATGAAATCCTCAAGCTGTATACAAATAATTCACATTAAAATATAACTGCCATCGATTTACTGCTCAACTGCTAAATACAGGCTGGGTGGGTGCCAGGAGTAGTTATTTCTGACTATGGCAAGTTAATCATTTGATGAGAGTAAACTGTTTTAATTTGTATTAAACCATGATTACCTTGTTTGGCTTTCTCCGACAGAAGATGATTTGTGTAATTGGTGGTGCATACTGTATGATTTCAAAATGAAAGGAGACGTCAGTTTCGCTTTATTCATGAGACAGAGGCCTGTGATTTCATGCCTCCCTCTGCTTTCTCCCCCTTTGTACTTTACTTCTTTCAGAGAACTCTATTCAAAAGCCAGGCTGAGCATTCAGACGTGGGTGCCATCTACACGCAGCTTGGAAGGGCCATCCAAATGACTGCAAACAGTGGGCTGAGGCAAGAATTGGCATCATCTCCCCAGCTTCCTGGGCAGGGAGGCAGAATGATCGTGTCATGTTCTTAAATAACATAGCAGTGGTTACTTTTTTCAGACAGCTAGGGTGCCAAAGAGTTATTCATTTTCTCGTTTGTTTGTTTAGCTTTTCTTGAAATTTGAATCTTTGTTAATGACTTAGTTCAAACATTTTCCCCTAACTCTGTGATCTGTTTCCTCAACCCTAAAATGAAGATTAAAAATAGCATCTACTTCAATCAAATGAAATATTGATTGTTAAGTCCTCCATGAACTTTCAAGTTCTATATTAAATGAGAACTTTTGTTTGTGTTTTTTAGTCATTAATTCAATCATTTATTTCTTTACTTTGTGATTATTTATCCATGTACATAGTATTTCCTCATATTATAGGAATTCTTAACCTTTTTTGTGGCATGGACAACCTTTGGAAGTCTGGTGAAACCCATGGATCCTTTCTCAGAATAATATTTTAAATGCATAAAATAAAATGCATAGTACCACAAAGGCAATCAGTTACAGAGTTATTTTTTTTTATTTCTCATCAAAGTGTAAAGTATCCCTGAAATCTAACCACTAATCCCAAGTTAAGAATTCTTGCCAGAGTAGAGTGAAAGCCCTTTGAGGGAAGTAATGATTTTTTTTGTCTCTGTATCCTGAACACTTTTCACAGTGTCTGGCATTCAGTAAGTGTTTGACAAATATTTGTTGAGTTGAATTTATTTAAATTGAATTTACTTGAATCTCAGAAGCAGGAAGACACAGTAGATGTAAAGTGAGGAAGGCATGGCTTCAAATACTCCCTACAAAGTTTTTGTGACTCCAGACAGGTTATTTGACCTCTATGTGCCTCAGTTTTCTCTTATGTAAATTGATGGGGTTTGGACTCAATGGTCTCTAGGACCTATTTCAGCTCTAAATCTATGAACAACAGTAACAACAAAATTATTGAAATCAGATGAAGTGAATTTGAAATGAGCAAGCTTGTCCTCAAAGAAGAGAGATTTTCTCCCTTCATTGAAAGAGTAGAAGACCAAGAAACACCACATGCAAGGTCAGATTTTGTTTTTTACAGAGGGAACAAATTTTATTAAACTAGAATTATCAAAATACTTTCAAAAATAACAGACTTGTTAACCCTAGGGCAAGGTCTCTTGTTTTAAAGGAACTGAAAATGTTGCAAAATTTGCAAACCAAAATGCCAATCCTTGGATCCAGAGTTAGGAAAGACCTCAACTTCCCCCTCTGTAAAGTGAAGAGTTTATACCAGATGATGCTTAAGGTCCCTCGGATTTCTAAAGCTTTGATCTTATGAATTTCCTCATTTTATGAATGAGAAAACTGAGACCTAGGAAAGGGAAGGAACTTGCTCAAAGTTGAACAGGTACTAAGGTTGGAGGAGAAGATTTGAACCCAGAACTCCCACCTCCCAACCTAGTCTCATACCCCCCAAGGTCAGTTTTATTTTCTTGAGAACATGTCTAGCTTAGAAAAAAAAATTAAACCTGTTTTTGAGATGTTTCATGAGATCATTCTTTTAAAAATTCTATGATGTTGACATTGACAGTCATCTTTTATATAATTTAAGAAAAGTGGTAAGAAATTTCAAAAAACAAAAGCCATCTACAAAACCTAACAAGAGAATATTTCCTATAGAACAAAAAGAGCCTTCCAAGAATAGTGAAGGGTTTCCAAGAAGAATTTCCAAGAAGAATCTAGAAGTTCACCCTTTAATTTTCCATACACATTCTTCTTTAAAAAATTTTATTCATTTACTTTATGGAATAAAACAAGCATTTCTATAACATAATATAATTTTTAAAAAAGATTGCACATGAAACTGCAAATTCATTATGAACAACTTACTGTACCTTTTACATACATAATAAAGTTATCATGTAACTTTCTTTTTTTTCTTTTTTTCTCTCCCCCCACCTTAGAGATGGCTACCATTAAACAAATAATACACATATATAATATATATATATACACACATATATAATATATGTATATACATATGTACATATATATGTAAAATCATTCTTCACATACTTCTATTTATCATTTCTTTCTCTGGATGTAGATAGCATCTTTGTTTATATATCCTTTATAGTTAATTTGGATATTTATAATAGTCAAAATAACTTCTTCACTGAAAGTTGTTCTTAAAATAACATTGTTGTTACTGTATAAAATATTCTCTTCATTCTGCTTATTTTGCTCTTCATTATTTTGTACAAGTATATCCATGCTTTTCTAAGATGATCAAGCTCATCATTTCTTATTTTTCTTGGAGGCTTTGGATGTAGGAACTTTGACTTTGTTATCTTCTTCTATTTGTATGTTTTGATCTTCTTTGTCACCAAAGTAAGATAATATAGTCTGACTCTTTTTGAGCTGCTTACTCATGATCCCAGCCAATTACTTGAGTTTTAAACTCTTTCTTAAAGTAAGAGTCTGCTTCCAATGTGGAGAATGTACTGTCCCAAGCTTTGGGGGTTTGTACAGCTATTTTCAGAGATACTTCTAGGGGGCTATGATAAGGGGCGAGGTGTTTCCTTTCCACTGCCACAACAAGCTCCACCATGCCAGCATTCCTCCTCACCCCAGGACTGCCCCTCAGAACTGTGACCCAGATCTGAGCATGGGCAAAGCAAGAGATTCCTGCCTCAGCATTGGCAGAGATATCCCTGCAATCCCCCTCTGATCAGCCACTGGATTGCCCCTCAGTCTGTGGGCCAGAAGTTCAGGAGGCAACCGCTCCCCAGGGGTGGCTGAGACCTAGCTCCTCTCTCTCACTGCAGTCACAGACTTTTCCCACTGACGTTCCAAGTTATCTTTGGCGTTCATGGGTTGAGAAGTCTGGAAACAGCCACAGCTGCCCACGATTCAGTCCTCTGAGGCCTACTCCAGGCTCACTGTGGCCTGCACGCCCAGACCAAATTGCGCTCCTCTCCCCACCCTGCACGATATACCTTTCCAAACTGGGCTGGAAATTTGTTTCACTCTGTCTTTTTGTGGGTTCTGCTGCTTTAGAATTTGTTTAGAGCCATTTTTTTTGCAGGTATTTGGAGGACTTTGGGGAAAGAGCTCAAGCAAGTCACTGCTTTTACTCCGCCATCTTGACTCCACCCCTAAGTTCATCATTTCTTATAGCACAGTAGTATTCCATCACAATCATATACCACAACTTTTTCAGCCATTCCCCAATTGACAGGCATCCCCTCAATTTTCAGTTCTTTGCCACCACAGAGAGTTGCTATCAATACTTTAGAACATATAGGGTTTTTTTTCCTAATTATCTTGGGAAACAGATGTAGTAGTGGTATTGATGGGTCAAAAGGTATAAGCAATTTAATAACTCTTTGGGTATAATTTCAGATTGCTTCCCAAAATGGTTTGATCAGTTCCACCAACAATGAATTAGCATCCATTTTTTCCCACATCCCCTCCAACATTTGCTGCTTTCTCCTTCAGTTATTTTAGCCAATCTGATAGATATAAAATGATATCTCAAGATTATTTTAATGTGCATTTCTCATATCAGTAATGATTTAGAGCATTTATTCATATAAGTTGTTTTGATTTCTTCATTGGAAAACTGTTCATATACTTTGACCTCTTGTCAATTAGGGAATGGCTCACATTCTTATAGATTTTACAAAGTTATTTATACATTTGAAATATGAAACCTTTATCTGAGAAACTGTCTATAAAAATTCATTCATTTAGCCATCCAGTCATCCAGCCTTCCAACCCACAAATCTCTAATGATTTCAGATTAGTAGATAGCCCAATTCTGGATGAGATGAAAGGCACAAAGAGGCACATGGTCCTTGTCTTCAAAAGGCTTACAGTCTAGTTAGAAAAAGAAGATATTGAAAAATAAGAGTTAAACTGTCCCCAAAAGTGGCGGTGGTAAAAAAAAAATGTCCCATATACAATACAATATTTATAGGAGTATTTCAGACATGGCAAAGAACTGGAAACATAATTTTTGCCCTTCAATTGTGAAACAGCTACACAAGTTGTAGTATATGCATGTGATTGAAAGTATGATGAATATGAAGATCAGGAAGTATCCAAGGGATTTGTATAAAGAAATACAAACTCAAGTGAATGGAACCAGGAAAATGACATACGCACACAAACTACAATAATCCAAATGAAAAGAACAGCAAAAATCTAAATCGAATGCTCTGAAATTATAATGACCAATATGGCCCCAAGTAATAGATATGAGAAGATCCTCTCTTCCCTTCTTGGGATAAATAGGGAACAATGGGGGTGAAATGCTGCATGTTACATCAGATTATTTAACTTTGGTTAGTTTTGATGAACTCTTAATTTCTTCTTTTTTAAATTATTTTTTATAAGAGATGGTCATCTGGAATTGAGAAAGAGAAGGGTATATTGACAAATATAAGTGATGCAAAAAATGAAAGATACTTATCAATAAAAATTATTTAAAATTTAAATGTTAAAAATATAAACCAACAATACAAGATGACACAAGGTAGTTTGTGACAAAGTGCTTGCCTTGTGAGTAGCACAGATAGTAAAGGTTATGAGTTCGTAAGATAACTCAGGTAAGACATTGAAAGGGAAAGCTGAATGGAAGAGGCAGGGCTTGATCTGAATCCTAAAGAGAAGAGAAGATTTAGATATATACAGAAAAGTTGAGAAGGCAGCCTATACCAGTGAAATGGCATGAATGAATATGTCAGGTGTCCATAGACAGAAACCAGCCTCATAATTACCCCGTGTCAAATCAGCTCCCTGTTCTCCTCCAATGATCTCCTTGAAGTCCATCTGTTCCATTGGGCTTCCCAGCTGCAGTGGCCCTGGGGCTAAATTCACATCAGAGCAATTAACCAGACAATACCTCTAATGGCTACACAGTGTGATTCACTAGGACTAGGTTCACACTGGAAAAGTTAACTGGCTAATTGCCCAAGTGTGACTGTGCGGTGAATGACTCCCAGCATCCCCTAATATGCTCCAACAGGGCTTGCTTTGGAAGATTTGGCTTTCTTTAGGAAAGTATCTGGTGCATCTGAAAGTGACTAATGATGTGCTAGGAAACACAACAGAAAATATTTTATCCATATCTTACAATTGTCAAATCCTGTCCCTTCTACCTACACAATATAGAATCATAGGTGTAGAATTGGAAAGGACCTTAGAGGCCATCTAGTACACCACCCATCCTCCCTTTTTATAGATAAGGAAACTGAGGCTCAAGGAGATCAGTTTATTCGCCTGGTTCACAATTGTTGGTGACAAAACAGGAATTTGAACCCAGGTCTTCTGACTCCAAACCCAAACAACTTTCCACTGTGCCACATTTATTCTATCCATTCAAATGAACACTTCACTAGTCTAAATGCTCATCATCTCTCACTTGGAGGATTGCAATAGTTCTCTAATTGCTCTCTCCACCTCCAGTCTCTTACTGTCTCATCCATCTGTTAAACAAATAACTCTACTTAAGCACATATTTTACCATGTTACTTCAGAAGACCATAAGATCATAGATTTAGAACTGGAAGAGACCTAAGAAGTTGTCTAGCCCAATCCCCTATTTTTGCAGATGAGGAAACTGAGGCATAGAGAGGTTAAGAGATTTGCCAAACGTCACTAAGTAGTGTCAGAGTCTGAACTCAAACCCTCTTACTCCAAATCCAGCACTCTTTCCATCATGCTTCACATCAAAAAAAACAAACAAACAAAAAACCACACTCCAGTCAATCCCTATTGTCTTGTAATAATTCATTGAGTTGTTGTTCAGTTATTGCAGTCCTGTCTGACTTTTTGTGACTCCATTTGGGGTTTTCTTGGCAGAGATACAGCAGCGATTTGCCATTTCCTTTTCCAGCTCATTTTACAGATGAGGAAACTGAGGCAAACAGGGTTAAGTGACTTGCTCAGGATCACACAGCCAATAAGTGTCTGAGGACAGATTTGAACTCAGGAAGATAAGTCTTTCTGACTCCAGGTCCTGCACTCTATTAGCTGAACCACCTAGCTCCCTATCTTATAGAGTAGTAATAACCAACATTTATTGACTGTCCTAACCTGTGATTTCATGGTTACAGGGAATTTTGGGATGTTGAAAATCCCTTTAAGAATGCATACAGGCAACCTGTGCAAATTCTTCAATTTATAGTCATAGACAGATGCTTGGGGTACTGAGAGAGGAAGTGATTTGCTTAGAGTCACAAAGCTGATTTGCATAAGAGGTGGGATTTGAACCCAAGCACCCTGACTCTAAGTCCAGCTCTATACCCACTATGCAACACTGCCTCTCAACTGACATTCTATGTCACTTTAACAGTCACGGGGTGCATTGCTTACATACGTGCCATAGGTGTTATTATTTCCATTTTACAGATGAAAAAAACTGTGGCAAACAAAAACTAAGTGACTTGCCAAGGACCATATAGGTAGTAAAGGTCTGAGGTGGGATATGAATGCAAAGGTTCCCAATTAAAAGTCAAACCCATAATCTGCTATGCCAAGCTGCCTCTCTTTTGCCTAAAATTTGTTATCTTCTATAATCTGACTCCACCTCACCTTTCCAGATACATTCCAAAATATTCCCCTTCATATACTTTGCATTTTAAGAAAAGTGGGGGACTATCTGGTTCCAACTCACTGTCCTTTCTTCCTCCTCCAGATATTTGCATAATCTCCATGCCTCCAATGCAATTCCTCTTAACCTTTGCTTAGAATTTCAAGTTTCATCTTCCATGAAGTCATCCCTGATATCTACAACTGAAAATGATCCCTCAAGTTTTCTTAAAGCAACTTTGCTCTCTCATTTCTTCTCTACTTTGTGTCACACTTACCTGTGTATTCCTCATAACCCGCTCCACCAATCTCCACCACCATCCCAGCAAAACATAAGCTGCTAAAGAGCCAGGGCAGTTTTCAAAACCCAAATCAAGACTGCAAAAATCAATCAAGAAGTTTGTAAGTAAGAGGAAAGTGGAGTGGGAGGGGGGGTTTACCATCACAGGCAAGACCAGTATAAGCAAACAAACCTACAGCCTCCCGGCACAACCAGAAATGGCCAGAGACATGGGTAGCCTGGAAGTCTCCTTAGTCTGAGGCCCTGAGGATCCCTGAGGGGGCTCTCTGAGAAGGTTCCCTGAGAAAGCTCTAGGGTGACCCCAAAACTCACCCTAAGGACATTGGAAGCAATAGGGTGCAGTGGCATCCGGTACTATGTCCTACTCATACCAGAACTGCCTAGACTCAAGGGCACTGAAGTTCCTGATACTCTGTCCAGAGGTACTATAACAGATGCTGAGTATCCAGTTATTGGAAACTCAAAGATTTATGGAGGTCTAGCCCCAGGAAATGGAGGTTAGTGGAAGAATCCAGGTGACTGAGATTGAGACCAAACAAGACTGACTTTACCACCTAAAAGTACAGAAGCATAGCCTGGCCATGGCACAAAGCCCCAATTCAGGAACAAAACCTTGAGAGATGAGTAAAGACAAGAGATTCAGATCACTCTAAGGAATTATAATAGATCTAAAGATACCCAAAAATTCAACATAGAATGAGAGAATAACTCCATAACAGCAAGCAGAGACTCAAAAGAAAAAACAAGGGGGGGTTCATCTTTTTCATTTTTCACAAATCCCTAAAAGAAATGAAGCAAAGGATAGAAAATGAAATAAAAGCCCTTAAGGAAAGAACTAAAAGAAGAATAAATTGCTTGGAACAGAAAGTGGTAAGCCTAACCCAAGTAACAGACTCCCCTCAAATCAGATTGTACCAAACAGAAATCAATGACTCTATGAATCAGAAAGAAATATTAGAATAAAATCAAAAGATTTAAAAATAGAAGAAAATACAAAATATCTGCTATCAAGCAAACTCATCTGGAAATCAGATCAGGGAAAGATAATTTAAGAATCACCAAATCCCCTGAAAATCATGATTAAAAAAAAATAAAAAACCTAGACATACTCTTGGATCCAGTGACATTGGCTTCCTGGATGTTCCACAAACAAGACACTTCATCTCCCAACTCTGGGAATTTTTTCTGGCTGTCTCCCAAGCCTGGACATTTTCTCCTTCCTCCATTCCTCCTGCTGACACCCCTGGTTTCCTTTAAGTTCCAGTTAAATCTCATTTTGACTGGAAGCTTTCCCCAACCTCTCAATCCTAAAGCCTTCTCTCTTTTAATCATTTCCAATTTATCTTATGTATAGCTTGCTTTGCACATTTTTGATTTCATCTTGTCTGCCCCATTAGATTATAGGCTTCTAGAAGGCAGGGAATATGTTTTGCTTCTTTTAATATCCCCAGCACTTAACACAGTGACTGGCACATAGTAAATGTTTAACAAATGTTTATTGATTGATTTGACATTACATTTCTTTTTATTATTTTATTTTTAGTTTTCAACAATCACTTCCATACATTTTTGAGTTTTAAATTTTTCTCCTCATCCCTCCCCAGCCCCTCCTCAAAATGGTGCACAATCTAATATAGGCTCTACATATACATTCCTATATTTTCACATTAGTCATCTTGTAAGGAAGAACTAGAACCAATAGGAGGAACCACAAGAAAGAGGAAACAAAACAAAACAGGAAAGAGAAAAAGAGCAAATAGTATACTTTGATCTGCATTCTAACTCCATGGTTTTTTCTCTAGATGTGGATAGCATTTTCCATCGTAAGACTTTTGGAGATGTCTTAGATTCTTGAATTGTCGAGAAGGGTTAAGTCTATCAAAGTTATTCTTTGCATGACATGGCTGTTACTGTGTACAACGTTCTCCTGGTTCTGCTCATTTCACTTAGCATCAGTCGATACAAGTCTTTCCAGGTTTTTCTGAAGTCTTCCTGCTCAATATTTTTTACTGCACAATAGTATTCCATTATATTCATATACCACAACTTGTTCAGCTATTCCCCAATTGATGGACATCCTTTCAATTTCCAATTCTTTGCCACCACAAAAAGAGCTGTTATGAATATTTTTGTACATGTGGGTCATTTTCCCATTTGTATGATCTTTTTGGGATATAGCCCTAGAATTGCTGTTGCTGGGTCAAAGGGTAGGCACATTTTTATAGCCCTTTGGGCATAGTTCCAAATTGCTCTCCAAAATGGTTGGATCATTTCACAACTTCACCAGCAATGCATTAGTGTTCCAATTTATCCACATCTTCTCCAATATTTATCATTTTCCTGTTTTATCATGTTGACCAATCTGATAGATGTGATGTGGTACCTCAGAGTTGTTTTGATTTGCATTTCTCTAATCAATAGTGATTTAGAGCACTTTTTCATATGACTATAGTTAGCTTTAATGTCTTCATCTGAAAACTGCCTGCTCATATCCTTTGACCATTTATCAATTCAGGAATGACTTGTATTCTCACAAATTTGACTTAGTTCTCTATATATTTTAGAAATGAGGCTCTTATCAGAGATACTGGTTGTAAAAATTCTTTCCCAGGTTTCTGCTTCCCTCCTAATCTTGGTTGCATTGACTTTGTTTATGCAAAAACTTTTCAATTTGATATAATCAAAATTATCCATTCTGCATGTCATAATGTTCTCTATGTCCTGTTTGGTCATACATTCTTCTGTTCTCCACAAATCTGACAGGTGAACTATTCCTTGCTCTCCCAGTTTGCTTATACCATCAGCCTTTATATCTAAATCATTAACCCATTTTGACTTTATTTTGGCATATAGTGAAAGATTTTTGGTCTATACCTGGTTTCTGCCACACTATTTTCCAGTTTTTCCCAGCAGTTTTTGTCAAATAGTGAGCTCTTATCCCAGAACCTGGGGTCTTTGGGTTCATCAAATAGTAGATTACTATAGTCATTGACCACTGTGTCTTGCATACCTAACCTATTCTATTGATCCACTACTCTATTTCTTAGCCAGTACCAAGTAGTTTTGATGATTGCTGCTTTATAATATAATTTAAGATCTAGTACAGCTAGGCCACCTTCCTTTGCATTTCTTTTCATTAGTTTCCTTGATATTCTGGACCTTTTGTTATTCCAAATGGATCTTGTTATTATTTCTTCTAGCTCTATAAAATATTTTCTGTACTTTGATTGGTATGGCACTGAATAAGTAAATTGGCTTAGATGGAATTGTCATTTTTATTATATTAGCTCGGCCTACCCACGAGCAACTGATTTTTTTTCCAATTATTTAGATCTGACTTTATTTGTGCGAAAAGTGTTTTGTAATTGTGTTCATATAGTTCCTGGGTTTCTTTCTGTAGGTAGACTCTTAAATATTTTATAATGTCTACAGTAACTTTAAATAGGATTTCTCTATCTCTTGCTGTTTGGTTTTGTTGGTAATGTATAGAAATACCAATGATTTATATGGGTTTATTTTATAGCCTACAACTTTGCTAAAGTTGTTTATTATTTCAAGTAGTTTTTTACTTGATTCTCTAGGATTCTCTAAGCATATCATCATATTATCTGCAAAGAGTGATAGCTTTGTTTCTTCTTTGCTTATTCTAATACCTTCAATTTCTTTTTCTTTTCTTATTGCTAAAGGTAACATTTCCAGTACCATACTGAACAACAGTGGTGATAATAGACATCCTTGTTTCACCCCCGATCTTATTGGAAATGCTTCTAGTTTATCCCCATTACATATGATGCTTGCTGAAGGTTTTAGGTACATGCTACTTATCATTTTAAGAAAGACTTCATTTATTCCTATGCTCTCTAGTGTTTTTAATAGAAATGGGTATTTTGTCAAAAGCTTTTCCTTTTTTTAAAAATCAATTTATTTATTTTTAGTTTTCAACAATCACTTCCAAAAGCTCCTGAGTTTTAAATTTTCTCCCCTTCCCAGTCTACCTCCCTCTCCAAGATGGCATGAAATCTGATATAAGCTCTACATGTACATTCCTATTAAACATATTTTCACATTAGTAAGATTTTTCTGCATCTATTGAGATGATCATGTGGTTTCTGCTAGTTTTGTTATTGATATGATGAATTATACCGATAGTTTTCCTAATATTGAACCAGCCTTGCATTCCTGGTATAAATACTTCCTGGTCATAGTGTATTATTCTTGTGATACATTGCTATAATCTATTTGCTAATATTTTATTTTAAATTTTTACAACTATATTCATTAGGGAAATTGGTCTATAACTTTCTTTCCCTGTTTTGAATCTTCCTGGTTTAGGGATCAGCACCATATTTGTATCATAAAAAGAATTTGATAAGACTCCTTTGCCTATTTTCCCAAATACTCTAAATAGTATTAGAATTGATTATTCTTTAAATGTTTGATAGAACTTGCTTGTAAATCCATCTGGCCCTGGAGATTTTTTTCTAGGGAGCTCATTGCTGGCTCGTTCAATTTCTTTTTCTGAGATGGGGTTATTTAAGTATTTTATTTTCTGTTCTGTCAATCTGAGTGATTTATATTTTTGTAAATATTCACCCATTTCACTAAGATTGTCAAATTTATTGGCATACAGTTGGGTGAAATAGTTCCTAATTATTGTTTTAATTTCCTTTTAATTGGTGGTGAATTCACCCTTTTCATTTTTGATGCTGGTAATTTGATTTTCTTCTTTCTTTTTTTAAATTAAATTAAACAGAAGTTTGTCAATTTTATTGGTTTTTTCATAAAACCAACTGTTAGTTTTATTTATTAGTTCAATAGTTTTCTTAATTTCAATAGTATTAATCTCTCCTTTGGTTTTCAGTATTTCTAATTTGATATTTAATTGAGGATTTTTAACTTGTTCTTTTTCTAATTTTTTTAGTTGCATGTCCAATTCATTGATCTCCTCTTATTCTATTTATACTCATATAAGCATTTGGAGATATAAAAATTCCCTTAAAAACTGCTTTCACTGAATCCCATAAGTTTTGGTATGTTGTCTCATTATTGTCATTCTTTTGAATGAAGATATTGATTGTTTCTATGATTTGTTGTTTGACCCATTCATGCTTTGGGATTAGATCATTTAGTTTCCAAATAATTTTAGTCTATCTTTCCATAGCCCTTTATTACATATAATTTTCATTGCTTCATAATCTGAAGAGGATGAATTTAATATTTCTGCCATTATGTATTGGATTGTGAGGTATTTATGCCCTTGTACATGGTCAATTTTTATGTATGTGCCACATACTGCTGAGAAAAAGTATGTTCCTTTCTATCCTCACTCAATATTCTCTAGAGGTCTACCATGTCTAACTTTGCTAAAATCCTATTCACCTCCTTAACTTCTTTCTTGTTTATTTTGTGGTTAGATTTATCTAGTTCAGAAAGGGGGAGATTGAGTAGACATTATATTTCAAAAAATGATCAATGAAAACTTCCCTAATCTAACAGTCAACAGACATTTATTAAACACTTACTATGTACCAGGCACTATACTAAATACTAGGGATAAAAAGAAAGACAAAAACATTGTCCATGCCATAAAGGAGTATGCATTCTAACAAGAAAGACAAGGTATAAATTGCTACATGCAGATAAGATATAGAGTACATGAAGATGATCTATAAGAGAAAGATATTAAGAGTTAGGAGAATGGGGAATGGAAGACACCTTCTGCAGAAGGGGTAACTTTAATTAAGTCTTAAAGGAAGCCATGGAAACTTAGAAGAAGAGATTAGGGATCAGATCATCCCAGCTTAGGATAGGAGATGGATAGTTTGAGTGACTGCAAATAGACCAGTGTGTCTGGACCACAGAGTACATGGGTGGGGGAATCATGACTAAGGTGTAAGAATGCTGAAAACAGTAGGAACATGTCAGGTTCTAAAATGTCCAATAGAGGACTTTGCATTGAATCCTGGAGGTGATAGGGAGTCACTAAAACTCACTGAGCCTGGCAAAAGAGAACAGAGTTGTACCTCAATAGTAATTCCTTTGTGGATTGTTTTTCCCTATTAGATTGTAAGCTCCTTGAGGGCAGGGATTATCTTTCTTATTTGTATCTCCAGTGCTTAGCACAGTGCCTGGCACAGAGTTGGCACTTATATGTTTTTCAAATTGAATTGATACCACCACACAAGTATGACATTTATGGGAAAAGAACAGATGCCAATGGGGAACAACATAAGTAGATACTGCTGACTGTCTCCAGTCCAAACCTGTGGCTCAGACCTGTAACAGGATGTGCACTCTTAGCCAAAGTCTCAAAGCTGCTTAAGGTTCCAACTTCCATAGACCTTTAAGACAAAGGGCTAATGAGGCACTAATCGGAGACTGTCTTGTCTCCAGTGTCATTGTTGTTCATCATCCTTCACTTTCAAAGATGAACAGTGACATCTTAGGGTGCCTGTCACTGGACAGGGAAGACCATGGAAATCATAGTATTCTCTTAATTACCAAATAAAGGAATGACAAATGAAGGAACAGAGATCCAGGAAACAATTCTACCTGTGCCACAGAAATCAAGCTGGGTGGGGGTAGAAGGTGGGAGGTGGGATGTATAATTCCCTATCTCTGGATCAATTAAGTCTTAATATGCATTCTTCCTTGGAGCTGGAGCTGTGCCAGTCTAATTAGTTTTCATTGTCTCACAAGGTGCTTTGGTCAGACCTGGAGTCTAGATTTAAAGGTAGAAGTGACCTGAGAGGCCATTGAGTCCATCCTCCTTATTTGGCAGATGAGGCACCCTTAAGGCCCAGAGAGGTTAAGTTACTTTCCTGAGGTAACTACACTAATGAATGTCCAAGGTCAGGTTTGAACTTAGGTCTTCTTCCCATCAAGTCCAATACTCATTCCATGTTGGCTCTAAGTAGGTCATTAATAAAAGTGTATTGACATAGTGATTGGTTGAGAAGATGATCACTTATGAGATATATTTTAAGAGGAATTTTTTCATATAAGGGTTATATTAGAAGGTTTCCTGAAGTCCTTTCTAACGAGGAGGAGATGGGAGTTGTAAAGATAATTCTTATTCAGTTATGGATAGGATGAAAAAGCCACTGGCTACCTTCTATATTTGGACTTCAGATTTTGATTCTGAAGAAATTTATTTTTCCACCTAGAAATAGTCCCAAGCAAGGGAATATCTCTTCCCTTCCCACCTATTCCATCTTCTTAAAAGGTATCCTAGAGAGACGGGGCAGAGCCAAGATGGTAGAGTAAAAGCAGTGACTTGCTTGAGCTCTCCCCCAAACCCCTCCAAATACCTGTACAAAATGGGTCTAAACAAATTTTAAAGCAGCAGAACCCACAAAAAGACATGGTGAAATAAATTTCCAGCCAAAGACAACTTGGGTGGTTGATTGGAAAGGTCTATTGCACCAGGATGGGAGAGGAACACAGTTCAGCATGGGCTTGCAGGCAAAACAGGCCTCAGCAAACCTGGAGCAGGCCTCAGAGGACTCAATCACAGGCAGCTGTGGTGGTTTCCAGACTTCCCAAAACACAAACCCCAAAGGCAACTTAGAAGGTTAGTAGGAAAAGGCTGTGACTACAGGGAGAGAGAAACTCTGTCCCAGCCCCAGTGCCTGGCACAGCCCCAGGGCAGCAGCTGCTTCAAGAGCTCCAGGCCCACAGACTGAGGCAGAATCAAGTGGCTGATAAGAGGAGGATTGCAGAGATTTCCTTGCAGATGCTGAGGCAGGATTTTCTTGCTTTGCCCCTTCTTGTATCTGGGTCACAGTTATGAGTGGTGGTCCTGGGGAAAGGAGGAGTGCTGGTATGGTGGAACTAGTAGTGGTGGTAGAGAGGGAATCCTCCTTACAGTTCCAAGACAGAAAAGAGTGTATGTGGTCACTCATAGACCAGAGCACAGGTCAGGAAAGGAGTAAACACCTTGCCCTTGATCATACCACCTTGGAAGAACTGAAAATTTACAGGTCCCTAGAAGTATCTCTGAAAACAGCTGCACAAACCCCCAAAGCTTGGGACTGTATTTTCTCCACACTGGAAGCAGACCCCTACCTTAACAAAGCGTTTATAACTCAAGTAATTCGCTAAGATCATAAGCAAACTGAACAAAAAAAGTCGGATCGTAGAATCTTTCTTAGGTGACAAAGAAGATCAAAACATACAATGAGAACACAACAAAGTCAAAGCTCCTACACCCAAAGCCTCCAAGAAAAATACGAATCAGTCCCAGGCCATGGAAGAGCTCAAAAAGGATTCTGAGAAGTGAGTAAGAGGAGTAGAGGAAAAATTGGGAAGAGAAATGAGAGTGATGCAAGAAAATCATGTAAAACAAGTCTGCACTTTGCTAAAGGAGACCCAAAAAAATTGAAGAAAATAACACCTTAAAAAATAGACTAACCCAAATGGCAAAAGAGGTCCAAAAAGCCAATGAGGAGAAGAATTCCTTAAAAAGCAGAATTGACCAGAGAGAAAAGGAAGTCCAAAAGCTCACTGAAGAAAATACTCCCTTAAAAATTAGAATGGAGCAAATGTAACCTAATGATTTTATGAGAAATCAAGACATTGTAAAAACAAAACCAAAAGAATGAAAAAATAGAAAACAATGTGAAATATCTCATTGGAAAAGCAACTGACCTGGAAAATAGATCCAGGAGAGAGAACTTAAAAATTATTGGACTGTCTGAAAGCTATGATCAAAAAAAGAGCCTAGACATCATCTTTCAAGACATGATCAAGGAAAATTGTCCTGATATTTTAGAACCAGAGGGCAAAATAGAAATTGAAAGAATCCACCAATCACCTCCTGAAAGAGATCCCCAAAGGAAAACTCCTAGGAATAGTATAGCCAAATTCCAGAGTTCCCAGGTCAAGGAGAAAATATTGCAAGCAGCCAGAAAGAAACAATTCAAGTATTGTGGAAATACAGTCAAGATGACACAAGATTTATCAGCTTTTACATTAAAGAACCAGAGGGCTTGGAATATAACATTCAAGAGGGCAAAGGAGATAGGATTACAACCAAGAATCACCTACCCAGCAAAACTGAGTATAATACTTCAGGGGAAAAATGGGCATTCAGTGAAATAGAGAACTTTCAAGCATTCTTGGTGAAAACACCAGAGCTGAATAGAAAATTTGACTTTCAAATACAAGACTCAAAAGAAACATGAAGAGGTAAACAAGAAAGAGAAATCATAAGGGACTTATTAAGGTTGGACTGTTTACATTCCTGCATGGAAAGATGAAAGATGATATTTGTAACTCATGAAACCTTTGTCAGTATTAGGGTAGATGGAGGGAAAAATTATATGTATGTATAGATAGATAGATAGATAGATAGATAGATAGATAGATAGATAGATAGATAGATAGATAGA
>NW_020954710.1:623010-630475 GCF_900497805.2 Vombatus ursinus
AGATAGATAGATAGATAGATAGATAGATAGATAGATAGATAGATAGAGGGCACAGGGTGAGTTGAAAATGAAGAGGTCATATCTGGAGAATAAAATTAAGGGGGTGAGAGAGGATTATACTGGGAGAAGGAGAAAGGGAAAGGTAGAATGGGGTAAATTATCTCATGTAAAATAGACAAGAAAAGACTTTTACAGTGGAGGGGAAATGGGGGAAGGTAAGAGAGAATGAGTGAATCTTATTCTCATCATATTTGGCCTAAGGATGGAATAACATACACATTCAATTGGGTATGGAAATCTACCTTGCCTTACAGGAAAAAGGTGGGGTAAGGGGACAAGAGAGCAGGGAGATGATAGAGGGGATGGCAGATTAGGGGAGGGAGTAATCAGAAGCAAACACTTCTAAGGAGGGACAGGGTCAAAGGAGAGAACAGAATAAATGGAGGTGGGATAGGATGAAGGGAAATATACTTAGTTTTTCACAACACAACTACTATGGAAGTGTTTTGCATGACTACACATGTATAACCTGTATAGTTGCTTGCCTTCTCAGTGAGGGTGGGTGGGGAAGGAGGAAGGGAGAAAATTTGGAATCCAAAGTTTTAAAAACAAATGTTAAAAATTGTTTTCACATGCAACTGGGAAATAAGATATACAGGCAATGGGGTACAGAAATCTATCCTGCACTACAGGAAAATAGAAGGAGAAAGAGATAAGAGAAGTGGGGGAGATAGAAGGGAGGGCAGACTAGGGGAAGGGGTATTCAGAAGGCATGCCATCTTAGGGTGAGGGGAGGGATGAGATGGGGAGAAAATTTGGAACTCAAAATCCTGTGGAAGTGAATGTTAAAAACTAAAAATAAATTAATTAATTAATAAAAAAAATATCCTAATTGTCTAGTGATAGACATTTACCTTGGAAAACCACATCATCATTCTTTGTGTTGCTTTTGACATTTTAAAACCAAAATAAATGGCATGTATGTATATACATATGTGTGTGCATGTATACACAGGCGTGTGTATATATACATATACACACATGCATTTATGTTCTTCAACACATGCAAGCTATGAGTGTGTGTGTGTGTATATTCTTAAACACACATAAAGTCATTCCAGCATTTGTAACCCCACAGTAATAGAGTCTGGCTATTTTAGGGCTGCTCAGTGCTTTTGAGTAAAGGATTCAATTTACATCATGAAAAGACAAGGCAGCCTAGTTAGAATGAGTATGTGAGAGCCACTGAATAAAGTATTATTCACATAAATGCTCAGCTCAACAATGAGTTACATTCTGACGAGAGAGATCATCTGTTTTTATTCCCCTGGACTTTCGAGAATAATATTACAATTCTGTAAGCCCTTGGTAATACTGTAGGAGGGCCAAGTAATATGTTACTTCCATCCTAAGTTTCTGTAATAATACACTTGAATGTTAATACTTTGGAGTCAGGAAGGAAACTTCAGCAATTACAGGAAAGAAAACAGAGGCAATTTCTGTTGGGACCACAGCTGTCACATACGAGGGAGTGTTTCAGAACATCTTTCGCAACACCTGTGTTTATTTTTAAATGCATATATGTTTTCACTGAGAGCCAGGGGAATGCAGGAAAAACATCAGACAAAGTCGGCTTGCCTGGAATGTGAATCAATACAACCCTCAACAACTGTGCACCTCCCCAAAGAAGGTTAGTGAAAATCAATGAAGGGTGACATTTACCTCGCCAGATATTAACAATCAACATCCCCACCATCACGACGTTGCAGGCGTACAAAAATGAAGGTGTGCACATAATGACATGCTCCCCATGCACTGGAAACTGGAGAGATATTGGTGAGATTCGATTGATACACACTGAGTACAAGGACAAGAAGGCAAATCAGAGCAGATGTGGGCCCCATCTGGTCATTTGATGTTTGGTCTTCCCAGGGGAGTTGGTTCAATTATTTCTGCCTTCCAAAGAATTCTAAAGCTTTCTTGCTTGTCATTTCAACACAATAGGGAAGGAGTATTAATCACTGTCTGAGGTGACGAGTTATGAGCTCCTCAAATTATCTGTCTGATTTTGCAACAAAGCCCCTTTTTCTTCCTATCATATACTTATTTACTTTTAATTAAGGTGAATTCATTAGAGTGCCACAAAGGATGCCCTTAGCAGAGTCCAGACAGGAGACAAGCTACCAATGGTGAGGCTCTCCAGATGTTTCTATTAACAGATGAAGAATCAATAAAATGCACCAAATGATGATTGTAGTGATGAAGATGAAGATGAGGATACTGGATCAAATTCAAGTTCTGAAACATTACAAGGCTTCCCAGTGAAACCCATAATTAATTCAAAAGAGTTAGAGTCAGAGTCTCAAAGTTAACCATCCACACTGCAAAAACAAAGTGGACAAAAAATACATGTTGGCAAGATTGTTGTCATTTGTTTTTTGTTCTCAAAGAGGACCATGACATCAGGAAGATTACTTCATGACTTGCAAGTGAATTGGATTTAAGTGAAGGAGGGCTGTGCAAGGTCACCAGCCTTTCTCCTCTGGAGCCATCTAATACACACACAGACACATATAATTGGGTTATGGCTAGGGAACAGACCTGTGATTTCATTGACATAGGAAACTTCTAGAAGAGGAAATTCTTTCTTCTAGCAATTCAGATAGGATATTTATTGGATTTGCCTTAGAGATTTACCTAGAACACTGAGGACTTAAATGATTTGCCCAGGTAGACCAAAAAGACCTGTCTCTTACACATACTGTTGTATGGTCTTGGCTAAGTCACTTAGCTTCTCGGTGATTCAAGCAACTCGTTAAGATTGTAAGTTACAGAGAAGATACTGACCTGAATTGATTTGTTGTTGTGTTGTTTTGGTCATGTCCAACTCTCCATGACCCCATTTGGGTTTTCTTGGCAGAGATACTGGAGCAGTTTGCTATTTCCTTCTCCAGTTCATTTTACAGAAGAGAAAACTGAGGCAATCAGGGTGAAATTACTTGCCCCAGGTCACACAGCTAGCAAGTGTCTGAGGACAGATTTGAACTCAGGAAGTCCTAAGTCTTCCTGACTCCAGGCCCCACACTCTATCCACTGCATCACCAAACTGCTCTCCTGAATTGATATAGGCAAAATCTTCATCAAGAACTCCCTCTCCAAATGAAATCACAGGTCCCCTTCTCCAATTCCATTTCTCTACTTTATATAGAATGATGATACATGAAAACCCCTCTACTTCTTACTTCTCTTCTACTCCTTGTGTACTTTGCTTTTCTGTGGCCACCTTTTGCCCTGGGTATGTAGGCTCCCATCCCCCAACCTGTATTTGAGCTTCTTTGTACAGCCTTTCTTCTCTTTGTATATGTCAGCTCTGATCCTTTCCCCAGCTCTTGTTCTCTCTCTTTTTTTAAAGGCAAAAGCCCAAGGAAGAATTAATTGGATGAATAATTCATCTTTTATGGGGCTTTAAAGAGGCCAGGGGAGTGGTCCCCTTGAGGACTCAGCTCAGATGTTACCTCCCCAGTCATTAGTACTCTCCCCAACTACGAAATCATGTTTCCTTTGTAGGTATTTTGTATTCACTTATCTGTGCACAGGTATTGTATTACCTCCCCAATTGGCCCCCCTCCCTAATAGAATCGAAGGATTGTCAGGGTCTGGAAGACAGCTAAGGAGGGCCACAAGAACAGAAGGTCACCATGGTAGGACAAGGTCTAACAGTTCAATGTTCCAACTCATGGATGATGCTTTAGGTGAAATGGAAGTAGGGATGACCTATATAACAAAGAATGTCAATTACCATAGAACTGATGTTTTCTTTTTGGGCAACTCTGTATTGTATATGACTCAGGAGTTTGTGACTTTATATTCCCAACACAAAGAACATTTCCTGCTATCCAACAGGCCTTAATAAATGTTTACTAAAATGAACTCAGTACTAAGGCCCAGGCAAGCCCGCAAGGTATCAAAAGTTGACATTCTCAATAGATTGCTTACTCTTTGCTTGTCTGTTTGTTTCTTATTTTGTTTTGTTTTGTTTTGTTTGGACGGGATCTGTGAAGGTGGCAGCCCCCATCACCTTTCATTGGGATATTCCAGGAGCCTCTTGGTTGGTTCCTGCCTCAAGTCTCTCCCCACTCCAATCTATCTCCTGCTCAGCTGCCACTGTGACTTCCCTAATGCACAGTCAATCAGTCAATAAACGTGTATAAAGTGCCTACTATGTGCCAGGCACTGTGCTAAACCTTGGTCTGACTATGTAAGCCCCCAAATCAACGAATTCCAATGGTACCCAGTAACCGCTAAGAACCAATACAAAATCCTCTTTTTGGCTTTTAAACCTCTTCATGCTCTGGCCCTTTCTTACCTTTCTAATCTTCTCACACCTTAGTCCCTTCTAAATCCTCAGCAATCCAGTTACACTGTCCTCCTTGATAGGCCTGGGACACAATATCCCAGGTCTCCACTACATACATTTTCACTGGCTGTCTCCTGTGGCTGGAAGTAGTAAAATTAATGTTATTATTATCATTATTATTGTTATAACAGTATTTACATAACACTTTAAGGTTTGAAAAGTACTTTATAAATATTATTTCCTTTGATCCTAATAGGAATAATAGCATATATGTATATACATATATGTATATATATATGTGCATATATGTGTGTGTTTATGTGCATGTGCCTATGCATGTATATATGATAAAAGAAATAGATGATAGATATAGTTATAGATATAAATATAGATATGTGGATATATCACAGCCATGCTACCTCTTCCCAAAGTATTAATACTACCTTAAGGAAACAGAAGAGAAATACAGGAGGCCCCTACTGGATTTCTCCTGGGCAGACCTTTGACATATTTCATTTCACTGGGTGGTTAAGGGAGGGTCTGGATTTATGATTTATTTAGTGTCAAGATTTCCTAGCACAGGAGCTCCCTCTGCTAAAGCAGATCAGGGTATACTAACAATAAATAGCTAGCATGTATATATAGTACTTACTGTGTGTACATCTAACATAGTGCTTAGACGGAGGCTTTAATCTTTTTTTCTGTATCCTAATCTCCTTTGGCAGTCTTGTGAAGCTTATGGAACCCTCCAAAGAAAAATGGTTTAAATACAAAAAAATAATATACATAGGATTACAAAAAAATCAACTCTTTTGAAATTAGCTAAAAGATTCAGAGAGAGAGAGAGTTCACCAACCCCAGGTTAATAATCCCAATTTTAAAGAGTTTCTTGTCACCATCAGAGGTTAACTGATTAGCCCATAGTCACACAACTGGTATGTATCAGAAGCAGAACTAATAATAATAACAACAACAACAATAACATTTACACAGCACTTTAAGGTTTGTAAAGCACTTTACAAAGATTATCTCATTGGATCCTCACAACAATCCTGAGAGGTAGAGGTTATTATTTTCCCCATTTTACAGATAAAGAAACCAATGCAGATGAAATTAAGTGACTTGCCCAGGATCCCACAGCTAGCAAATGTCAGGACAAATTTGAGCTCAGGTCTTCCTGACTCCTGGCTCTTTATCCACTGCAACACTCGCCTACCTCTAGACTAGAATACAGGTTTACTCATTTCACCTCTCTGATGCCTCAGTTTCCTCATCTTTCAAATAAGAACAACAATAACACAATAAGGATATGGTGAGAATCACGTGAGATAAAATACATGTATAGAGTTTTGCAACCTTTAACCTGCTATGGAAAAGTGAGCTTTGATGATTAATTCTGAGACCATAGATTTAGAATGGTAAGAAACCTCAGAAGTTGTTTAATCTAACCCTTTAATTCTTTCTATAAGTAAATTGAGACTCAGGGAGAGGCCAAATGGCTCTTTGGGGTTTGATGTCAGGTCTTGGAGACCCCAATAAGAGCCGCCATACTACACTGCCTCTGAGGCAAACCTGGCTGTGTCTCATATATGTTATTATCCATTTTTTTAAAACTTTAGTTAAACACACAGACACACACTACTTCCCAAATGCACACCCTCCTTGTAAGGTCATCGTGTGTGTGTGTGTGTGTGTGTGTGTGTGTGTGTGTGTGAGTGTGTGTGTGTGTGTGTGTATACACATGAAATCTGTTTCCATTTCAAACTCCTGAACCCAGACCTACCTGCTGGTCTGGGTTATCCTATGGGACTATCTGCAGCCCCAAGTTTTTAGAAGCCAACTTAGTGAGAAACACAGTTTAGCTGAGCAAGGCCTTTGCATCTGCCATATTCCAATCTTAATTCATTAACTTCCAACCTCAAAGTCCTTCCAGGCTCAGTTGCCCCTTGTCATTCCCCATCTCATGTCTCTATTTGTGGGAAATAGAGACACCAAGGCTCAGCAGCAATGTAAGTCAGAGGGCAGAGGGGACAGAATAGCAATATCTGAACTCAGGGAATCAATGGCAGAGATGAAATTAACAATCATCTCTGGGGCATTTTCTTACCCAGCAATTCCAGTAGTAATTATCAAAGCTGAGGTCCCAGCTCTGTGCGACCTTTCACGAGTATTTATTAATGGACTAATGAATTCAAATTATCTCTAATTCCAAGCCAACCTTGGACCACAAGGAGTCCATAATCATTTATTTTCAAAAACCCTACTGCATATAGGGTTTTTTCCTCTTTCGAAACAGAATTGATAAAGGCTGCCCTAAGTAGACATAACCAGAGGGGAATGCTCTCAGAATCATCCTGGGGCATTTTCAGTTTTATCCACAATATAATTAAGCTAATTAATGTGCCACAAATGCTTTATCTCTGGAGTCATCCTTTTAGTAAAGGACAAAAATTGTCTTCACAAGCTTATAAAATTAGCTTGAGGGGGTACCCATGAAATGGAATGGTTTATTTCTCCAACTGGGCTTTGAAATGTTTCTGAGGAATTTGATATTTGTGGAGATAAGGCACCAAATCGTTGCTATTCTTTGGTCCTGACCACTTATCCTTCAGCTCCCCTATTGGACATATACCCCAAAGAGGTCAAAGACAGAAAGAAAAGTCCCACACAAAACAAAATATTCTTAGTAGCAATTTTCTGTTGTGGTAAAACACAGGGAAAAGAAGGTGTCGATTGGTTGAGGAATGGCTGAATAAACGTTGATATTTCCAAGCCATCTCCACACCATGCTGTCTAAGAGCCACCATTTTCATTGATTTACCACCAGGAGCCACATCTTACCTCTAGACTGTGATAGATAAGTTTTCACCTTATCCCGTCCAGAACCAGGCCTCCACTCTGCTTCCTGGCCATTTCTACATCTTACTCTAATAAGCACAACTCCCCTGTCCCAATCCTCAAGCCCACCTATGTATGTTATTAAAATGTAAGCTCCTTGAGGACAGGGATAAGAGATTGTCTTTTTTATTTGTGCCTGATATGTAGTAAACACTTAATAAATGCGCTCTCTCTCTCTCTCTCTCTCTCTCTCTCTCTCTCTCTCTCTCT
>NW_020954710.1:630875-759826 GCF_900497805.2 Vombatus ursinus
CTCTCTCTCTCTCTCCCTCTCTCTCTCTCTCTCTCGGTGGCAGAGTGGATGGAGTGTTATTCAGTCATCAAGTCATGTCCCACTTTTCATGACCTCCATACGAGGTTTTCTTGGAGGAGCTATTGGAGTGGTTTGTCAAGTTCTCTCTTCAGTGCATCAAATACTTGAGTACTTGAGTTCAAATCCAGTCTCAGACACTTACTAGCTGTTTAACCCTGGAGAAGTCACTTAACTTCTATTTGCCTCAGTTTTTCAACTGTAAAAAAAGGGGCTAAAAATAGCACCTAACACACAGGGTCATTGTGCAGATCAAATGAAATAATATTTGTAATGTGCTTAGCGCAATACCTGGCACAGATTAGACACTATATAAATATTTATTCCCTCCTCTCTCCCTTCTTTTTCTTTGGCTCTCCCAATAATACCTACTTTATAATATAGGATTTAATTATCTATATACATGTCGTATGCTGCTGCCCTGCCCCCCACTCTAGTAAAACGAATAAAATGCAATCCTCATGAAGGCAGCTATTATTTCATGTTTGTCTCACATCTTGAGAGGCAGCCTGGTGTAATGGATAGAGAATTGGCCTTGGAGCTACGAAAACCTGAAGTTAAGGCCTCTCTTCTAACATATGTTGACTGTGTGACCCTGCACATTCCATTTAATCTCTCAATACTCCAGGCTCTCTGAGACTCTAAGTTGCAGAGAGGATGCCAGCCTGCATTAGAAAAGAAAATTTCTTCATTTAGGAGATTCCCTATACCAAAGAAAGTATAGGTTTAGTACCTATACTTTATGCCTAGCACTATATCCAGTACATAGGACTAGGTTGTTGGTGCTATTGTTTCAGTCATGTCTGACTCTTTACAACCTCATTTGGGGTTTTCTTAGCAAAGATATTGGAGTAGTTTGCCATTTCTTTCTCCAACTCACTTTATTAATGAAGAAATCGAGGCATATGGGTTAAGTGATTTGGCCAGAGTCACACAACTAGTAAGTGTCTGAGGCCAGATTTGAACTCAGGTCTTCCCAGGCCTAGCACTTTATCCACTGCACCATCTTGCTGCCCAGAATGTGTTAGGGGTGGAATTTGAATCCTGGTCTTCACGATCCCAAGTCCAGCTTTCCGGTCATTACCATATGCTTCGTCCAAGCAACACAGCCGTGATATGAATGCACATCTACTAACGCTCAACCCGTTCCTTTGCATGTCATGTATCCATGCTCTAGTATTAAGAATACTTACAAAGGATGCAAATAAAATACAAGGGCCTTTGGCAATATTCTCATAGTGTGCAGAATCTTGCAAGATTCTTTCTAGAACCCATCTATCAAGATAATGAAGGAAATTTGTGCCCTGCATACATGAAAAGGTGGCTAAGTCCTCTATGAGTAGACCTAGGCACCAGCTAGGATCCTATATTTCCTGTGTGTTTCCTGCAAGTTTTATAAAATACACTATGTCTACACATGAATATATGCGTTGATGAATACATACATTGAAATATTCTTAACATTCAAATAGTGTGTTATATACAACAGCAGTACTGTTTAGAAATTCAAGATGCCTACTCCATGGGGCCCTTTTATCTCCTACACATCAACCAATTTGGAATACTAGGAACTCTCTATTATTCCAAGACTCATTATCCAATTTGTCTGGCTTTGCGTTCCCCACTGATATTCTTAAAGCTATGAAGATATTGAAATATATTCTTGTGAAATACTGGTGAATATAAAGAATCGCGATTTTTTTCTTTCTTAGCAACTTCGCTTCTTCAAAATAGTAATAAGGGTGTTTGTGTGAAAATAAATTTTGGTCACCCAGATTGGAGGATCTTAGGTAAGACTTAAGAGGTCATCTAATATAATCCCCAGAGAAAGCCCAGAAAGGAAAGAGACTTGTACATGGTGATATGGTTAAAAAAAAAGTGACTGGGCTAGGATTTGAAACCCTGTCTCCTGACTCCAAATTCAGCATTAGATACACTATGCATGTGCAATTCAAGCTTTGGGCTCACTCTCCCAAACTCCATTCATATAGATGGTTTGGATGTCCAGAGGGTGGCTGGCTACTTCAACCTCTGACATTCTAGAGGTATCCCTGAAGGGTTGTGAATTCTTATATTATCGCTCATGAATCCCCATTCCCAATATGCTCCCCAATTATCATTTAACTAGTTAACATCTCCATAATATTAATCAATTAATATCGATTAGTTTTAACAAAGAGATATTTACTAAGGATAGCAAAGATCAAAGTACAAAAAAAAACCCACCTCCAAAAAAAAAGAAGGCAAATTCTCCCACCTCTGCACCTGCTCAGTCCCTGGGGACAATGTGCTTTAAACCTAAAATGACTGATAAAACATCTCCAATGATACTTCCTGGAATTAGGAAGTTTTCTTTCTTTACAGAAGTCTAATGGACTTCATTTCTAGTTTAAGCATAGCTAATGGACAAATATCTCTCTCGTTTAACTTGCTTTGGTCAGTTTTATTGCTGGTTACAGTCTATTCACCTGACTCATCAGACTCAGCAGTTACGGTTACTGACAGACTGTTGTCAGCTCTGGTGGGATGTGTGATGACACTTCTGATCTTCTGAAGCTCACAAGATCATAGCCTGGTCAATTTCACTTCCAAATACTCAATTGCCTATGACCAGAAGGAAAAAAACAACAACAGAACAACAGAAGAAACAAAAAGAAAAATTGGTGCCATGTATCAATAGCCATATGGTAGTCCAGGGAAGAAATAAGGCAGCCACAGCTATGGCCATGGTGCTCTCCCTACTTAAAAAACTACATCATTTTCTCCTCTTCACTCTAAAGCCACTAGAGAAGAAAGTGAGAGACTATCTGTTCAAACTTTATTTATTTATCCATTCATTTATTTATTCTTAGGTACATTAAACTCTAGTTTGGGAGCCAATTAAAATATTTTTCATCACCACACAGCAATCCAATAGGAAAAAGTCATGACCTGAAGTAGGGAGGGTGGTGAAAGGATAGGGGGACAGTTTCTCCATTATATATGCCTGGAAAAAAATCACAAAACTTCCAGGTGGGTCAACACCAGCCAGCACATATTATATGTACTATAAGAACTGGGATATCATTGGTCAGTCCTGCCACTTAACATGAATGAATTCATCACTTAAACTTGCCTTTTCAGTATGTCTGTCTATTGATGTTGGCAGTAATTTCTAAAAAAAATCAACTGATTTTTATAAAATTTATCACCTTACCATGGCTTGTGATTTGAAAATTCCCCCCACAAATGTAGATTGCATTCTATGGCTTACTAGACATCATAGAATCTAGAACTGGAAGGTGCTTTAGAAGTAATCAAGCCCAACCTCCTATTTGTAGTGTTGAGGAAATAGAGGCTCAGAAATATTAAAGGACTATCCTGAGGACATGCAGGTTTTAAGAAAGAAAGGAATGTCCCAGGCCATCTGAAACTAGCAATGTAGGATTTGGGCTTGGGTTATTGCTGACTCCATAACCAGCATTCTATCCACTAAGCTAAATTCTTATAATTAAATGGTGGGGGTAGGTATTAGACTTATGATTTCAACAGGGCAGGGAAATCTGACGTGAGGGAACTCCCTCTACCAAGATGGGATGGCACCCTCCCTCTGTGGCATATAGTTTGAAGTTGCCTAGAGTGCTGAAAAGTTGGGAGACTTGCCAAGGACAACTTAGCCAGGATGTGTCAGAGATAGTTCTCCCTGGTTCCAAGGCCAGCTCTCTATTTCTCACCTGCTATGATACTTTGGGACTTCTTTGATTAAATTCTCTCTCTACCTTCCCCAGGAAGCTCATTATAGAGATAACTTCATCATTGTGTAAGACCTCATCAGCCTTGGTACTGTACCTCATCACTACCCTCTGTCTCTCAGATTGGAAGGTGGAGCCATGAATGCCACGCCTCCATTTAATGAGAGCTCCAGTTCAGACATCTCATTTCTCACCTGGCTGCATTACTTTGGGACTGCACTGACTGACCTCTCTCCACCATACTGCCCCATCAGGTACCTTTCCCTCCCCTCCCCAGTTCAACTTCCTTTTGCACATCATCTTGCCCCTTTAGATTGTCAGTTCCTTGAGGGCAGGGACTATCTCTTTGTATTTTTGTCCTCAGTACTTAACACAGTGCCTGGCACATAGTAGGGGCTTAATAAATGTATTTATTATTTATTTATTTCTTATATATAAATTTAGCTATTTTTATGCCACATTGCTTCTCTCATAACATGAGTACTTTAAGAAAAAAAATCTATTCTTAATTTTCCAGTTTCAGTGAGTTAAGTTGACCAGGATATAAAGTAATTTCCCTGGACTATAAATTCTCTCCATGATGTTAGCATGCTGCCCCTCCTTCCTCCATCCTCCCTCAAAAAAATTTGCTAGCATTTTTTTACTCTATTTAAAGCACAATGGAGTGACAAAAACAGACCTGAACTTTAGCTGGCATTCATCAGCAGCTAAGGTTTCTGAATTACATTCTCACATTCGGGAAAATATGCAAATGGCCGATATTTTCATTGCTGAATACACTCATTATGCTTCCTGAGCACTGTTAACCCAGCAATCGCTTTAGAAAGCTCTCCTTTGCACAAGCTTTCTGTAAACACACTGACTCATAATTAGTGTGAGAATACACTTCACTCCATGCTGCTGACATGCCTTTGATTGGACTTTTCCAAATGATCATTGGGAGAAAATAACCAGCAATTGGCTGAAGAGACTGAGCCCTTTCATTTCTGAGTAATACTTGATGATATACAAAGTGTGAAATCAATTCAGACTCATTTTGGTGTGGCCCATCATGAAAAGGCTCTTTAAGGAGGCTACCCCATTCCATCCCTCCCAAGTTTAAGTACAGTGCCCCATATTGAGCTGTTCTGTTGAAATACACACATGATTTCATCAGGGCAAGGATCTTCCCCAACCAATACATCCCTCTATAACTTAGAAGACCAATTCCAGAAAATTTCTTTTTTCTTTTCTTTTTTTTTGTATTTTTAACATGTGTTTTTAAAACTTTGGGTTACAAATTTTCTCCCTTCCTCCCTCCCCACCCACCCTCATTGAAAAGGCAAGCATCTTGATACAGGTTATAGATGTGTAGTCATGCAAAACACTTCCATAGTAGTCCTGTTGTGAAAACTAAGTATATTTTCCTTCATCTTATCCTACCCCCCATTTATTCTATTCTCTCTTTTGGTCCTGTCCCTCCTTAGAAGTGTTTGCTTCTGATTATTCTCTCCCCCATTCTGCCCTCCCCTCTATCATCCCTCTGCTCTCTTGTCCCCTTCCCCCTGAATATTTTCCTGTAGGGCAAGATAGATTTCCATACCCAATTGAGTGTGTGTGTTATTTCCTCCTTAAGCCAAATCCTATGAGAATAAGTTTCACTCATTCCCTCTCACCTTCCACCATTTCCCCTCCACTGTAAAAGCCTTTTCTTGTCTGTTTCATGTGAGATATTTTACCTCCTTCTACTTCTCCCTTTCTCCTTCTCCCAGTATAATCCTCTCTCACCCTTTAATTTTATTTTCCAGATATCACCCCTTCATCTTCAACTCCCCCTGTGCCCTCTATCTATCTATACATACATATAATTTTTTCCTTCCAATTACCCTAACACTGACAAAGGACTTATGAGTTACAAATATCATCTTTCCCTGCAGGAATGTAAACAGTTCAAATGTAATAAGTCTCTTATGATTTTTCTTTCCTGTTTACCTCTTCCATGTTTCGCTTGAGTCTTGTGTTTGAAGGTCAAATTTTCTATTCAGCTCTGGTCTTTTCCACAGGAATGCTTGAAAGTCCCCTATTTCATTGAATGACTATTTTTAACCCTAAAGGATTATACTCAGCTTTGCTGAGCAAGTGATTCTAGGTTGTAGTCCTATCTCTTTTGCCCTCTGAAATAGCATACTCCATGCCCTCCGGACCCTTAATGTAGAAGCTGCTAAATCTTGTGTTATCCTGATTGTGTTTCAACAATACTTGAATTGTTTCCTTCTGGCTGCTTGCAATACTCTCTCCTTGAATTCTGGAATTTGGCTACAATATTTCTAGGAGTTTTCCTTTGGGGATCTCTTTCAGGAGGTAATTGGTGGATTCTTTCAATTTCTATTTTGCCCTCTGGTTCTAAAATATCAGGGCAGTTTTCCTTGATCATTTCTTGAAAGATGATGTCTAGACTCTTTTTTTTTTTTATCATGGCTTTCAGATAGTCCAATAATTTTTAAGTTCTTTCTCCTGGATCTATTTTCCAGGTCAGTTGTTTTTCCAATGAGATATTTCACATTCTCTTCCATTTTTTCATTCATTTTGATTAGTGTTACAGTACAAATTAGTTGATTTCTCAAATTGTCCCTGTCTTCCAATTTCTCCACTCTAATTTTTAAGGAAGTATTTTCTTCAGTTAACTTTTGAACTTTCTTTTCCATTTGGCCAATTTTGCTTTTTAGGGCATTCTTCTCCACATTGGTTTTTTTGGACCTCTTTTGGGTTAGGCTATTTTTTAAGGTGTTATTTTCTTCAGTATTTTTGGGGGGTCTCCTTTAGCATCACTCTCAGTTTTTCCTCTACTTCTCTTACTTGCTACTCAAAATCTTTTTTGAGCTCTTCCATGGCCTGGGACCAATTCATATTTTTATTGGAGGCTTTGGATGAAGGAGCTTTGGCTTCATTGTCTTCTTCTGGTTGTATATTTTGATCTTCTTTGTCACCAAAGTAAGATAATATAGTCTGACTCTTTTTCTGCTGCTTGCTCATTATCTTGGCCAATTACTTGAGTTATAAACTTTTTGTTAAGGTAGGAGTGTGTTTCCAGTGTGGAGAATGTACTCTCCCAAGCTGCAGGGGTTTTGTGCAGCTGTTTTCAGAGATATTTCTAGGAACCTGTAAATTTTCAGTTCTTCCAAGGTGCTATGATCAAGGGTGAGGTGTTTACTCCTTTCCTGGCCTGTGCTCTGGTCTATAAGCACTCTTTTCTGTCTTGGAACTGTGAGGAGGGTTTCCTCTCCACAGCCACTATGAGCTCCACCACACCAGTGCTCTTCCTCATCCCAGGACCACCACCCAGAACTGTGACCCAGATCCAAGCATGGGCAAAGCAAGAGATTCCTGCCTCAGCACAGGCAAAGAGGTCCCTGCAACCCCCTCTGATCAGCCACTCAATTCACCCTCAGTCTGTGGGCCAGAAGCTCAGGAGGCAGCCGTGGCCCAAGCTCGGGACTTGCATCTGAGACCTAGCTTCTCTCTCACTGCAGTCACAGACTTTTCCCACTGACCTTCCAAATTGTCTTTGGTGTTCATGGGTTGAGAAGTCTGGAAACCACCACAGTTGCCGGTGATTCAGTCCTCTGAGGCCTGCTCCAGGGTCACCCACGCTGAACTGCACTCCTCTCCCAGCCCAGTGAGATATACCTTTCTGATCAACCATCCAAGCTGTCTTTGGCTGGAAATTTGTTTCACTCTGTCTTTTTTGTGGGTTCTGCTGCTTTAGAATTTGTTTAAAGCCATTTTTATAGGTATTTGGAGGAGTCTGAGGGAGACCTCAAGTAAGTCACTGCTTTTACTCCACCATCTTGGCTCTGCCCCATTTCCAGGAAATTTCTTGAGACACTAAGAGATTAAAAGGCTTACCCAGGGTCATTCAGACAATCATTGAAGGGATGAGATTTGGCCATGCTTCTCCTCATTCCAGGTCTCAATTTCGTATACCACTTTGCCTCCATCCTCACAAAAAAAAAAAAACCAGAAAACACAAATATGGTGTCTTGAAACAGAATCACTAGTTTTTCCCAAGGTTCAACTCAAATATCACCTTCTACATGAAACCTTTTCTGAACCTTCTAGCTGCTCATGCCCCCAGAATTACTTTGTATTTATATGTATTTATATGCTTTCATATATGTATGATGTATACATGTGTGTACACATATTATCTCCCCCAGTAGAATTTAATCTCCTGGAGATCAGAGACTTTTTCACGTGCATCTTTTTATGCTCAAGTATAGTGACAGTTGTGTAGTAATTAATTGATTAATAGTGTATAGACATCTCTACAAAGCCAGCTTATCATCATTTAACATACAAGAAGGAAAGAAAAGAACATGTGAAAAATGAAAATATATTTATGGGTGGATGGAGAAGAATTAAATGATGTTATCTTTAGTCCCTCAGTTCTTTTCCTCTGTCAGACATCTGGAGTTCAGTTCTGGGTTTCATCACTGAGAAAAAAATGTTGCTAAGCTAGAGAGTATTCAGAGGAGGGCAACCAGAATGGTGAATAGGCTTGAATTCATATGAAGATGAGTTGAAGAAAATGAGATTTTTTTAACCTGGGGAAGAAAACATTCAGGGGTACATAATAGGTTTTAGTGTTTTGACAGAATTAGCCAGTCAAAGTAATTAATCTTGATGGTGTTGGCAAATTGTTTCCATTTATAATTAAAAAGAAAAAGATGCTTTTATTCTTTTTCCAATATTTTTTCTTCTGAATTAAAAAAAAACAGAAAAAGGGGAGAAACAGAGACAGAGACTGAGAACAATTCAGACAAGGCATAGTCAGAGACAGAGAGAGAGTACTTCCATATAAAAAGTAGGAAAGAAAAAGAGAATTATATGTCAAACCATAAATCTCTATTATTTACAGGTTATTTTTCTTTTTAAATATAATACATTCTACATGTCGTTTTCAAATCTGTATTCAAATTTGTGTTTCCCTCTGAATTTCTTTCCCTTCCCTTCTGTTCATTTTAATATTGATGAATGACATTTTTATTTCTTTTTCTTTTCTTTCTCCTCTGTTTTTGGAAACACTGTCACTAGCTCCTCCATATTCCCCAGCAAAAAAAGGGTAGGAGGGAACACAACACTTGTAACAAATGTGCATAATCAATCCAAACAAATCCACACATCTTTTATAGCCAAAAATTTATTTCTTGTTCTACGGCTTGTATCCAACTCATCACTGGTCCTCTGAAACTTTGGTTGGTCATTGCACTGAAGAAAGATCTTAGGTCTTTCCAAGTTCTTTCTCTTTACGTACTTTACAATGTGGTTACTATATAAATTGTTCTTCAGGTTCTGCTCACTTCACTCTGCATCAGTTCATACAAGTCTTTCCAGGTTTCTCTGAAACCATCCTTTCATCACTTTTTATGGCATAATAATATTTCATTACATTCCCACACCATAGTTTGTTCCATTATTCCCCAAATGAGGAGGATTCCTTTTGTTTCTAATTCCTTGCTAAAACAGAATTGCTTTATTTTGTGCATATAGGTCTTTTTCCTTTTTCTTTTATCTTTTTGGGCATAATCTCAGTAGTGATACTGCTGGGTCAAAGTGCATAGTTTAATAACTTTGGGGGGGTATGTTTCCAAATAGATTTCCACAATTATAATTTTTATGGCCTCTTTTCCAATTTTGTGGGTACAAAGTAGAACCTCACAATTTCTTTGTTTTGCATATCTATAATTCTTAGTATTTGGAACATTTTTCTTTATGGTTATTGATAGCTTTCTTTTTTTGTTTTTTTGTTTTTTTTTAAATTGAGAATTGTCTTTTACTTTTTTTTCCTCTTCCCTTCTATATTTGTACTTCAGGGTATTGATTCAGTTCTGGTCTTTAATCAGGAATATTTGGAAGTCCTCTATTTCATTAAATATTCCTTTTTAACCATTTAATGTAGTACTCAGCTTCAGTGAATAAATTATTCATAGATGTAAGCCTTTATCTTCTGCTTTTTGGAATATTATATTCTAAATTTTCCTCTCTTTATAGTGTTAGTCATTAGATATCATGTGATCCTCAATATGACTCCATGATACTTGATTTCCTTCGCTCTTGATGCTGGCACTAATTATTTTTAGCCTGGAAGTTTAAAATTCTGCCTAAAACACTCTTATAGTGGGGTTTCTTTCAGAAGATAACCAGTGGATTATTTTTATTTTCACTTTGCACTCTGGTTATAACAGATCTAGGAAGTTTTCATTTAGAATTTTTTAAATACAGTGTTTTTATGGTGGACAATTTCAAGTAGTCTGATGATTCATGGATTATATCTCTGGTCTGTTCTCTAAATCAGTTTTGGTTAGATGCCACCTTAATTCTTTGATATTTCATTCAGTCTTTCAATTTGGTATTTCTTGTTGTACTATTTCTTGTATTATAGAATTATTGATCTCTGCCTTTTCTGATCTAAATGTGAGGTAGTCTATTACTTGAGTAAAGTTCCATGTCCCTTTATTAAATTGTTTAATCTCCTTCCAATTCTTTCCTCTAGGGCTCGCATTTATCCTGATTTAATCCTCTCTTTATTTTTTCCAGGAATTCCAGTAGAGCTTACGGCAAAAAAAAAAAATGTTTTTCTCTGAGATTTTGCATGAAGATGATATGAGATTGTTCTTTTTGGGGGTTATGCCTTAAATAAATCTTTGGCTCCATAATATTGTTTTTATCATTGATGTTTTCTTGTCTTCATTCATTTTTCCTATATTACTTCCTGAATTGGGATTTTGTTCCAGGGATCAGACTCTGCCTTCCTCCCTCTTTTGCATAAAATAGCCAGGGTTTATTTGGTCCTGACTTCACTTTCCTATCTTCCTTCTGTTGACTTCCAATTGCTGTATCTATCCTCAAAACACTAATGGGCAAGCTTCAGTATCTCAACTCACACCTCTATAGTTGACTCTCCCAGGTGACTGGGAGCACTTTGGTTCCCCATAAGACCCCTTTAATCATAATACATGATGGTCTTCTGTACCTCTAAGCCTTCCATGATCAGGATTCAAGGCCATCTTTTAACCACAACTCAGACCTTCCTTAACCACTGAGTGCCCTCTGTACTCTGAGCAGTTCCTTTAATCAGGGACCTAGGTACTCTCTGCCACCTTGGGACTTCCTTGATTGTGGTATTGTTATCTCTACCCTGAAGCTTCCTTATTAAGGGTGCTGGGGTCTCTGTGTCCTGTCAGGGCTTACTTGATAAGAATAAGTGTGCTCAGAAGTCCTGGGAGTTTGGTATTCTATAATGCAACATCATTGATTCAATAAAAGGTGGTACAGCTTCCTATACTAGTCTTCATAATCATGGAAAAGAAAGTGATAATGTGCAAAAACATTTTTAATTTTGTATAATCAAAATTATCTAATGACATCAACCCAAAAAGAGGCCCATTGCTAAAAGATATAATCAATAATGGCCCAGCAGTTTAGAGGGGTCATATGCAATCAACCATAACAACAGTTTAATGATGCTTGTAGCAATTTATGTCTGGGTGACCCACAGCTGAGTGTCATCATAGTGGAGTGTGCCCATGGATCACTAGAATTAAAGATCAGATAAAGAAACTGAGGCAAGAAAAGCACAATAAATGGAAAGACAAAGACATAGTTCCCAAACCTTATCTCATGTTGAGAAGCAACACAGCAGAGTGAATAGAGAGTTGGTCTTGAAGCCAAGGACCTCTTACCCACATTGGCAGGGTAATCCTGTACAAATCACTTAAGCTATTAGCACTCCAGGAAACTTCCTATGACCACAAATTGCAGAGAAGGTCCCACCCTACATTGGTAGCAGGAGTTTCCTCATTTGGGAGTTCCCCATATGGATGAAATCAAAGGTCTAATCTCTCCCCCCCATTACTCCTCTCCTTGAACTCTACTCTCAAGCCAAAGTGGTCTTTTCCCACTCTCCTCCTCTGCCTGCTGAATCTATATTTATCCATTAAAACTCAACTCAAACGGCACCTCCTATCTGAAGCCTTCTCTGATTTTCCCTGATCTTCCACCTCAGATATTTAGCACTTTGTTTACATCTCCCTAATAATGTCTATTTTTTAATTTTAATTTCATATGTTATCATATGAGATAACATGTGTAAAGCTCTTTTTAAACCTTACATGTTACTATTTTTAATTGAAAGTAGCCTTGTGTTTCAAAGCCTGCCAGCAGACATATTTTCACAGTCTCTACAATGCTGTCATGGCTTTGAGTATAGTTCCAGCAGCCAAGTGCATCTGCTTTCCAGGGAGTGGAATAACTAAGCATGGAGAGTCCCACTGCCCATAGGATGACCACTTACTGACAAATTCTTTGGCCATGGCAACCCACATGAAGAAGGCAAAGAAGAGAAGACTCAGGTCTTCCTGACTTCAAGCCTACCCCTCTAGTAACTACACCATCTCATTGCTCCATGGTATACAGTAGGTACTTAATAAATGCTTTTTTGGGTTTTTTATTTATAATGATAATTACAGTTGACAATACAGCACTTTAAAGTTTCCAAATTCATATGCATTGTTTTATTTGATCCTCACACTAACTCTATGTGATAATGATTTAATAATATTATTGAATTATATTATTCAATAATAATCACCACTATATCTCACATTATTATAGTGCTTTAAGGTTTTTAAGGTTTGAAAAATTTTACATATATATATATATATATATATATATATATACATATAATCTCTTTTGATCTTTCCAATAACTCTGAAAATGAAGGGCTATCATCTCTCATTCACAGATTGTTGGTGTTCATCTAGTCATACTCTTTGAAATGAGAGATGTAAACCTTTATTACAATTAATCTAATCTCCATTTGGTTTATGTTGATGAAATTCAATAGGGAAGAATCCAAAACCTTGAACTTTGGTTCAAAATGGCATAAATGTCATATTGTTAACATGGCTGAGATCACAGTTTGTTCAAAAAAAAATCTGGGGGTTTTAGCGGGTTGCATGATCAAGGTGAGTCAATAGTGTGAAATGACAGGAAAGAAAGATCGTGAATTTTAGAGACAAGAAGAAAGAGGGTCTGCAAATGAGGATAAGAGAAGCATTGTGCCTGGACAAGATGCTTGTTGACTGGTCCGCAGTTGATTGGTTAAAAACTCCTATTATATATACTGTCCTGTTCAAACCACATCTGGAAATATATTCATTTTGGACCACCAAGTCTAGGAGGGATGTTGGGAGGGCAACCATTAAAGTCAGATCAATAAGCATTTTTAAGCACTTTCTACATGCCATATACCATGCTAAACACTAAGAATGCAAATACAAGCAGAAAGACAGTCCTTGCCCTCAGGGAGCCTACATTCTAATGAAAGAAGACAATGACTAAATGGAAATTGAAAACATGGAAAGAGTAAAGTTGGGGGTGATGCAGGGACATTATAGAGAAATTCTGGAGAGTCAGGAGAGCAGCCTAGGGAGAAATGGAGACAGTTGGTCTGGGTATGCTCCTTAAAATAGAGCTTCTAGGAAGAATCAATCTATTGGAGGAAGGGGTCATAGGGTAAATAGTGCTTCCCATGTGAGGAGTAGTACAAAGGTGGAGTGAGTTTCCAAAGTGAAGAGGTTTTTTATGTTGTGGCAGACAAAATCCTGTAAAGATGAATCAGTATAGACTGAAAAAGAATACCCTATGAGTGTGAGGGACTGTCTGATGTTGGCAGCTGCCAGGTTGGGTGCTGTGGCATGGGTAAGGTAAGATCTGGGTATTTTGGAAGTCGAGGCAGGGACTGTGGTAGGCAGAGTCGTGTGCACTGGGATGGGCTGGATACGGAGAAGCCATGAGGCAATTGGGCAGTGCTATGAGATAAGCTGGGTGCAAGGAAGTAGCCGAGCCTGAGCTCCTGAGGCAAGGGGCGGTGCCACGTGGGAGTGGGATGGCAGAGGACTGAGTTCCCTCTGCTTAGTCCCCTCCCTATATGCAACGTCATCCCCAGATGCCTCTTGTGACATTCCTGACTTTGTGCAGCACTGACCCAGTCCCCTCCTGAGTCTGACTTCCTAGGTCACGTACTCTTGTCTATGCGTCAATCCCAGATGCCTCCTTCCTGTATCCAATCCTAGCCTCCTACGTCACTCCCTCCCCCCTTGGTGTGCTAAACTCAGACAGCCCCTTCCGGTATCTGACCCTACAATCATTGGCTAGTAGTGGGCTGGGGAGGAGGGGCTAAGTAGGTACTTAGGAACAAGCGTGGTCAGATCACACACGTGCGCTCTCCTGTGGCTCCTGCTCTGTTGCTCTGGCCTTGCTGCTTGGGCTTGCTATGATGGTTTGCTGTGTTGGCCTCTGAATAAAGCTCTGGTGTTGGTGCCTCCCGAAGGCTTGTCTCTGTGTGGTGATCCGGCTCAGAACCGAGGACCCAGGCGTGGGTAAGACTCTGGTGGTGTACTTCTTTTAAGGGAAGTAGGTACTGGCGCACGACTGGCAGAAGGTCGGCATGCGGCCCGTATATATGAGTATCAGTTGAAAGAAACTTTGATCTACAGCCTGGAGAAGGGAAAATGTAAGGCAAGGATAGGTATCTTCAAATATCTGAAGAGCTGCCATATTGAAAAGATATTCATTTTTTGCTGAGGTATACCTGGGCAAGTCACTTAGCCCTGTTTGCCTCAGCTCCTCATCTGCAAAATGGGCTGGAAAAGGAAATGGCAAACCACTCCAGTACCCTTGCCAAGAAAACCCCAAACAGGGTCACAAAGAGTTAGGCACCACTGAAATGACTCAACAACAAAATAGATACATAGGGCAGAACTAGGAGATTTCAGTAGAAAATACAAAGATATATATTTAAACACAATGTAAGGAGAAGTTTGTAAACAAACAGAATGGTCCAAATGTGGATTAGATTAACTTATGAGTTCTCCATCTCCGGAGGTCTTCAGGCAAAAGTTGGATATTGTCAGGTATTTTGTAGATGGAATTTTTTTTCAGGTTCAAAGTGGTTTTGATGACAACGTCAGTCCCTTCCAATTCTGAAATTATATAGTATGTAATTCTTATTTAGATATGCACTGGACTATTTGGCCTCTAAGGTCTCTCCCATCTTTGAGGTTCCATGATTCTATTACTAGATTGTCAAAGTTCTTTTCACCCCCAATAATTTAGCTTTTCATCTTATAAATGGGTTGAGGGGGAAAGAAGAAGAAAAGATGTATCCAAAGGACAGCTTCAGGATAAAGTGGGAGCAGTCTCAACCCTTTGTCTTGGTAATTGGAGGAAGGTGGAATAGTTACGGGCTAATTGCCTCTGAACTTCAAATCTGTTTGAGTATAAATGAAGGGAGCCATCAGTTTCTCCCCTACCTAGCTGCCTGCTTTTATTACTTCCCAGTCACCAGTATCTGGAAGAAGGGAAGAAGAAAGGATAAAGTCCAAGATAACCTCAATTCCTAGAACAAGCTCTGCCCAGAGCAAAAGCCTAGGTGTGCTTAATAAAGCTTCCCTCTAAGATGGTGATGCCACTGTGTTTCCTATACAAGATTTCTCCCAGAAGTTGTTAGCACTGCCTGATAACAAATTCTTTCTGATTTTCTGTAATATCCCAGGGATACTACTGGAACATTAGGTCAAAGCTGCTCTGCAGTTTCATATAAATCTGCTGATTAGTAAAAGGGCCCCCTGAATGGAAAAGAAAGAATAATTAATACTTAAGGAAAGGAGATAAAAATCCTGGTGTAACACTTATCAAATAAAATATATCTGAGATCCATTATTTGATGATAATTATGATTTGTTAGTAGATGTGTTCTGTAGTGGCCTCGGGGATAGAAAAATGAGGCAGATTGAGGGCAATGGAGATTAGGCAGTGGGCACAAGGGCTACAAATGGGAGAGAAGAAGGAAAAAAGAAGTAGCTTTGGGCAATACAGGTCAAGAGGTGTCTTGGAAACCTCATGCATGAAAACCACTGGATCAAAGCAGTCAACCGAAACACTTGGGTCTTTCCCTACATGGTTTGTATCACAGTACAATGCATCTACCTCACAGCGCCACTTTGGTCATCTGGGGATACAAGGAGATGAGTTGGCCTCAAAGTACCTGACTGGTTTGGAGAATGTACCCTTAAAAAGTCCTACTAATTAGAACCACCCAAAAGTGCATGGAGACCTTGAAGTGAAGGCAGGATGAAGCATTGACAGATATGTTGTAGAGGAGAACTAGAAGAATGAAATATTCCTTAATTACTACCAAATAAGAGAAAAATTGAATGAAATAGGTAGATAGGTGGCACGATGGATAACATGATGAACCTGGAGTCAGGAAGACCTGAGTTCAAATCTGACCCCAGACACATACTATCTCTGTGATCCTGAGCAAGTCATTTCACCTTTACCTGCCTCCGTTTTCTCATCTGTAAAATAAGAGATAATAATATCACCTACCTCTCAGGTTTTTGTGAGGATCAAATGAGAAAATATTTGCAAATTGTTTTGCACAGTGCCTGGCACATAGTATGTGCTTAATACAAGCTTATTAAAAAAAAAATTTTGATTGAGATTTAGATTGAGTACAAAGTTACATTGCTTTACATTTGAAACTAATTAGGTTAAAAGCAAATCATTACTAAACCAGTTTGTTCAGTTATATCAATGCCCACTATTATTTTTTACTATAGTTTGTATATTTAAAAAAAAATACAGGGTAGCTAGGTGGCGCCAAAGTGCACAGAGCACCAGACCTGGAGTCAAGAAGACTTATTTTCCTGAGTTCAAATCCAGCCTCAGACACTTACTAGCTGGGTGACCCTGGGCAAGTCACTTCACCCTGTTTACCTCAGATTCCTCACCCATAAAATGAGCTAGAGATGGAAATGGCAAACCAGTTCAGTATATTTGCCAAGAAAACCCCAAATAAGGTCACAAAGAGTCAGACATGACTGAAAAACAACTGAACAATTTAAAAAATAAAGGGATTGAAGTAGATGATCTTAGAGTCCCTTACCACTGAAAATTCAATAATCCAATAAATAAAGTATTGATGGATAATTTAGCCTGCCAATAATATCTGGCAATTATTGAGTATTTTAATGTATGCAAAGTGCTTTTTTATTCATACTCATATTTGACCTATGAAACATCCCTGGGAAGTACATGTTATTTCCATCCTGCTTTTAAAAAAAGGAAACCAAATCTTAGTGTCTTGCCCTGCTAGCAAGTGTCTCAGGTGAGATTTGCACCCAGTTGTCTCACTGTCAAGGCCACACTCTTATGTACTGCAACATACTATCAATGATATCAGTAGAAATAGGGAAAATGCGTGGTCTTTTTGCATTTTATCTGCACCACCACCATTATTATTTTGAGATTTCCATTAGCACAGAACTATTGGCTACAGTTTATATATACTAGATAATGGTACCCCCTTCTAATATTTTATAAGTTCACTGAATCACAGAATTTCTGAGTTGGAAGGCTCCCCAATGAATATGCAATCATAATAATCCTCACTACAATATAACAAACAAAAATAAAATGTAGTCTTTGTCTTTGCCAATGATGGGGACTGGGAAGCAGGGGACAGTTCACTTCCTAAGGCCATTTGTTGCATTTTAGGACAGCTTTCATTATTGGGAAGCTTTTTCTCACTATACTTCTTTGCAGATTCTCCCTCTCCTCTCCAACACCTCCCCACCCCACCCCACTCCATTGCTCCTGATTCTGCCCTTTGGAGATAAACAGAAAAAGGCTCATCCCTTTTCCAAATAGCCTTTCAGATCAGTGACTCTCAGAAAGAAAAAAAGCAAATAAGGAAGGAATGAGTTTCCAGGGAAATTGTATCCATAATCATCAGGAAAACACACACACACACACACACACACACACACACACACACACACACACCAAGGTTCAGGGCCCAAATCCTATGTCATCTTGAACCACTTTGAATTCAGACAGAGATCATCAGGGTTTTCCATGCTCAAGAAAAATTCTTTTGGTGACCATGAGCAAATGACATCTCAAAGGTTTGTTTGTGTCTTCTTGTTGTTGTTTTGAAAGGAAATTAGGAACAATTTATTTTGGGTCTATCTTCTATTGGAAAACAATTGTAGTTCATTCTGCAATTATTTACCCCTCATCTGCAGGATATTTGCAAACCTTTGAGTGGCCTCAGGAGGAGTGGATAGAATTCTGATGAGATATGAAGCTTCCTAAATGGAAAGCAGGAAATATTCTCTTTGTATTTTGTTGTTTTTGTTGTTGTTAATCCAAATCAACCACAGCTTTTTGATATCCAGACAGAGCAAAGCAGAGCTGTGAGCTGTCCACGGTTAATGAGTCCCATCTCCCTCAATCTGAGCCTGTCCTTCATCTTGTTCAAACAGCATACTCAGGCTGTCAGGGCTTTGCCTCCAACATTTCTAAATTCTCAATTCATGCTACTTTGCTAATGAGTATGACTTTAATTTGGGATGCAGAGTAGAAAATATGAAAATCCTATTTCTATATCAATCCATACACCTTCTGAAGTCACTCACTCTTGGTTGGTTATGTATTTATAAGTATGTATCTCTTTGTGACAGAAATATCCCAAAATCACCCCAGCCAGTTAGATGTTGCTGTATATCACATTCCACTCCCCATCCTCATGTCTCTGGATAGCTGGTCCTACACACCCAACATGAACTTTCTCCTCAACCCAGCCTCTTAAAAACCTTAGCTTACATTGTTGTAGCTCAGTCATTTTTCAGTTGTCTGACTCTTCATGACCCCATTTGGGATTTTCTTGGCAAAGATACTGGATTAGCTTGCCATTTACTTCTCCAGTTCAGATGAGGAAACTGAGACAAACGGGCTTAAGTGACCTGCCAATAATATCTGGCATTTATAGAGTATTTTAATGTATGAAAAGTGTCCCAGCTAATAAGTGTCTCAGACTGGATTTGAACTCAGGAAGAGGAATCTTTCTGATACCAGGCCCAGTGCTCTATCCACTTTGCAACCTAGCTAGTATGTCCCTCAGGAGAACATTAGCTCCTTGAGAAAAGAAATTGCTTTCTTTTTGTCTTTTTGTGCCTTATACATGGTAGGTAATTAATAACATTAATTAATGATTTGTTGAATTGAATCAAATCAACTCACAAATAAGACCTCCACTATATTCCAAAACCAAATACAAGTAGAAAATTCATTCACACACAGACATTTCATACTCACATGTAGAATATTGGGTTGTGTCCTTCCCCTACTAACACACAAGTTATCCTGATACTAATACTCCCAGTATTAAATTAGAGAGAAAACCCTTTGCTTTTTGTTTATCTAAAAGAATTTATCAGTTTTCAGTGTTGCCTATGAAGGGCTTTTCTTATGCATATACCAAGATCTTTTGAAACATTAAACAATCAGCCATATGCTTAGTCTCAATAGGCATGCTGTCTGTCATTTTAACCTTTTCCCTTCTACTCATCAGGGCCAAGATCTCTGTCAGAAGCCTCTCTCTGACTTAGGGTTAGGCAGTCCTTGCTCCTCCTACTTGATTCCCTTTTGGGCACCCTGTACTCCTAAGCCAATTATAGGAGGACTCTCCAAAGACATCTCATAGAGTTGTATGGGTCTGACCCATATTTTTTCTTGCCTCTCCACACCCACACACAAATCCTTTTACAATACAAAAAAAAAAAAATCTGTGCATGCATGAAAGTTAAATCCAAAGGTCAAGGTCATTGTTATAACATTCTAGCCCCAGAGTTGGAAGGGACTTCAGAGGTCATATTGCCTGACCCCCTCATGAGTTCCATGAGAGTTAAGGGACTTTCCCAAGTCCTTCAGGGATCTTGGGAGAGTATCAGAGATTAATTTGAACACAGGCCCCCTCTCATTCCAGGCCTAGTATTATTTTTCACTGAGTCATACTTTCTCTATCTCCTGCCCTGGCTACATTCTTCTTTTTAATATGTATATATGGCCAACAATAAGCTACTATATACACACACATGGGAGAAAGTAGTTCCTGCTTTCTTCAAAGAAGGTATTTTTCTCACACGTATCTCACCATTTGTGACCAGAGAGCAGTATGGGTTGATCAAATGTGATTTATTTTAAGGGCAGAGTCCCTATTGTTAACCTGTATGGTTAGAAAACTTCTCTACTTTAGATAGATGTATGCATGTGTGTGTATATATATATACATACATGTATACAAACATATACGTGTATATCTGTGTGTATGTGTATGTGTTCTGCAAATGACTAAGACCATAGATTTTGGTGCCCTGAAAAGAAACCAGGGCTAGCAATAGGCACATTGTGGACATATTTTAAGCAACACAGCTGCCAGGGTTCTCCAGATGGATGGATACAATCTAATTTACGATCTGAAGAGTTCACCCCACTCCACTGCTCTCTCAGTCCACATCCATAAAATAAGAACATGGCACTCCAGGATCCCCAAAGCCTTGTCTAGTTCCATAGTTCTGCTAGATGGGTGGCACCACTGAATCCTTTTCCAGTGTGAATCAAAGAACTCATCTGCAGCCTGCAAAGTGGCTGTTCCAAAGTCCCTGAAGGCAAGACTTAGATAATTAAGGACTGACAGTGTCAAGATATTTTACAAACCAGAGCAATCCGCAGGTTATTTTTGAAAGATCCCATCTCCCACAACTCGCCTAAGGCTTCCTGCCAGGATGTCAGTCCAAGAGCATAGGGAAGACATTAGATGGCTCTCTGCTGAAGAGAGAGGTCTCCTTCCCAAGCACAAGTGACTGTCAGAACAACATCCTGAGAGAGACAAACGAGAGGCAAGATGGATGCAATTGCCTTCCTGTTGGGAAACAAGGCCATCAGTTGGCATCTCTGACTCCAAGGCTACTCCATACCTCAATTACCCAGGATCCAAAGATCTTCCCTAAAACAATGCTTATTTCAAATTGATTTAACCCATCAAGTTGGAGTTTGTCTAATAAGGTAGAAACTTGGGAGGAAGGGAAAGAAAGGAAGATGAGGGTGGGGGGAGGATATATGAACCTAGCCAGACTACTTGATGAATATTCGTTAAATAGGGCTTAGATTGCCATGAATGAAAAATCAGAGACATCTTTATGCTATCCAAGTGTATGGAAAAGAGAGCTTTATCAGTAATATTAGCCAATTGGGGTTAATTTATATTCAGCCTGTGTCACCCAAAATACCCAACACAAGAATTATATGAGTAAACTGACACCCTTCTGAGTGGCACGGGATTGATCGTCCGTTCAGTTTGTCAACAAGATAAATTTTCTTTGATTGAAATTGTTTGCTCCTGCTTGCTAGACAACTCTCCATTTCATAACGACATCATTTATTGATCCAGCCTTCTTTTACCTGTTCTCTGGGAGAATGGCTTAAGCTCACCCCAAGGAAGATCACAAGCTCCAAAAGGCTACCAAGTTCCCGGGTCGGTGCAAGACACACTTCGGAAAAACAGAAAAACAGGTTTCTCATGGACGTTAATAGTTCTCAAATCCCTCGGTAGGTAACACTTCAAAGGCATTACTTGACAATTTCCTTCCTTCCTGGGGAGAATTAAGGCAGCTGCTGAGTGCTCGTGTCCTGTCACATGGAGAGAGAGACTAAATTTTTCAACTTAAAATGGACTCAAAGTGTCAAAATTTATTTATACAGTAATAGCCTCAGAAAGGCTGTGGTTAGTAAGAGATTGGGTAATCACTCCCCTGGGGTTCCTTGACTGAGTCTCAAGGCATGATAAAATGTCTTTCCTATCAGTCTTCATGGGATATGCCCTGGAAGAAGGAGAGTTTTCATCTTTTGTAAAACTGGAACCCTGACATTATCATGGCTGCTGAGAATACAAAGGAAGGGTCCTGAAAAAAAAAGATAGTTGCTGGAGACATCCTTGAGCTCCTCATCTCTGGCTTTCAATGCAATTCAACATTTAGAGAAATGGCAAAATGATTGCACATGTATAAGCTTTATCAGATTGTTGCGGAGGGAGAAAAATTTGGAACTCAAAATCTTATAAAAATGAATGTTGAAAATTATCTTTACATGTAATTGGAAAAAAATAAAATCCTATTTACATTAAAAAAAATTAAAAAAATAAATTGCCAAAAAGAAAGAAAGGATAAACTGAAGCTGACAAAGATGAGTGATCAATCAACAAGTATTTACTGGGGACCTGCTATCTACCAGGTTCTATGCTGGACTCTGAAGACACAAGAACAAAAATGAACCTCAACAAACTTGTAATCTGTCAAGAGAGAAAATATCCATGTGTAAACTCCTTGAGAATAGAAATTGTTTCATTTTTAAACAACTCTAGTACTGACTTTAGCATTTGGCATGTAATAGACACTTATGCTTATTGATTGACTAATGGATGTAAATGTGTATATACATTTATATAAATATATACAAACACATGCAAAAAAGATTATATAAAAGAGAGATATGTTGGAGGCATTATGGGAAGACAAGACTAATAATGCACCAATGGTAAAGATATAAATCGGTACAAATATTCTAGAAAGGAATATGAAACACTAATCATAATAGCTATCATTTATAAAGTGCATTAAGGATTAGAAAGCGATTTACAAATATTATCTCATTTGATCCTCACAAAAACTCTGGAAATAGGTGCTATTATTATCCCCATTTTACAGATGAGGAAGCTGAGTCATGCAGAAGTTAAGATAGTGCTTTCTCCAAGGTCGCACATCTAGTGTTAAAAAGAGTAAATAGAAAGAACCCATATGGCCACTAGGTGGCACCATAGTGCACAAAGAGCACCAAGCCTAGAGACAAGAAGACTCATCTTCCTCAGTTCAAATCTGGCCTCAGACACTTGGACAAGTCATTTAACCCTGTTTGCCTTAGTTTCCTCATCTGTATAATGAGCTGGAGAAGGAAATAACAAATCACTCCAGTATTTCTGCCAAGGAAACCCCAAATGGAGTCACAAAGAGTCAGACACAACTAAAATGACAGAACAACGAAGGAATAACTGACACATGAAAACAGAGAACTCTGAAGACTGTGTTTTTTCATTCATTCATTCATTCATTCATTCATTCATTCATTCAACCAATAACCCGATCAACCTTCTACTTACCACGTACAATACACCATCCCAGGTATCCCCATATATTTAATAAGTTGCCAAATCCTCCTATATCTATCTTCCTATGCACCAAGTCTCAGATCCAACCTCATTCTCTCTAATTATACAGGCACCACTTTAGCTCAGGCCCGTATTACCTCTCCTCAGGACTATTTCCATGGCCTCCTAATTTGTCTCTCCCCCCTCCACCAATCCATCTTCCACATAGCTGAGTTTTAAAAGGAACCAACTACCCAAAGGATTTTCCTCAAGTATGCCTCTATGTCACTCCTTGACTCAATAAACTCTAGGGGCTCCCTATTACCCCAAGGATAAAATACAAATCCCTATGTTTGGTTTTTAAAGCCCTTCAATCTGGCACCAACCTTTTTTTTTTCCTACTCTTGTTACACATTCATCTCTTTTCTATATTTTACAATCCAGAAAAATTTTTGCACAGGGTACTTCATCTCTTGCCTCCATATCTTTGCACTAACTGTCCCAGACACCTAGAATGCATCACTTCTCCTCTACCTTCCAGAATCCCTCACTTCTTTCAGGACACAATTCAAGCATTACACAAAGTCTTTCCTGATTCTGGCAAGAGCTAGTGTCTTCTTTCCCTGACCATCTTCTATTTAGCATTCTTGTTTTTATTGAACGTATATTTATTCTATCATGTATGTACTTTGTATTGTATACATAGGTGTAGGTTGTGTCTCCTGGTAGAATGCGAACTCCTTGAAGACAAGGATTATTTCATTTTTTGTCTTTGTCTCTCCAATACCTGGCATACAGCGCACACTGAATAAAGGTTTGTTAATCAATTGGTTGAGAAACACAAAGATATATAAGATTCGATCTTTGCCCTCAAAGCTAGACATATAGTCAGGAGAACCATGGTACCCTGAGCTAGTAACCACATTTCTCTGAGCCTCAGTATTTCCATATGTAAAATGGGAATGGCAAGACATACACTGCCTCCCTCACAGGCTTGTCATCAGGAGAAAAAGTTTTGCAAATATTAAAACTCTACTGAAAAGTGAGCTATTACTGTAGCCCTTACGTCAGCATGGTGTGCCTTAAAGGGGAACTTTCTCACTCTCTTGGCCTTGAGGTAGCAAGTTCTCCACCCTTGGTTTATAGTTTGCACTGAGAAAACCTGGGGCAATGCACAGATTCTAAAGTTTGGGGCAATCAACTGCAGAGTTTGGGGTACACATGGTACTTCATTCTTCATTCCAACTTTGCTTCTTGCAGGCACCAAATGACTCTGCATTTGCTTTGTTTGCTTTCTGTTTACTTGATTCCTTGTTTTTGACCCACTCCCACTGAAGCTCTTTGAGGACAGAGATTCTCACTTTTGTCTTTTTAATCCCCATTGTTTACTTGTGTGGTAGTGATTACTCTGGCCCCAACTGCCTAAAGGCAAAATGCCTATGTTTGGCTTGTCCTCCAGGGATCTCTGACACCCTTGAGGAGGTTTGTGGTATTCAGGGTCTCTGCCTTTGCTCCAACCACCACCAATGGTGCGCCTCCAAGCCAGTTCTAAGAAGGTCATCCTGCACTCCAGTTCCATTTAGTCATTTAACAGTCCAGTTAGCTTTTAGAAAGAAATATACAAACATATCCCCAAAACATGGCGCATAACTCTACCAACATGACTTCATACACTGAGGAGGGAAAGGGGATTAGGCACACAGTTTGGCTCAGTTCCTAACTGAGCACAGCACCAAAGTCCAAGTCCAAAGTCTCCCTTGGGCTTGAGTCCCAGGCATCCTGGCTTCCCTGCTATATGACTGGAAACATCCAGCCTAGAAGCCTGGCTCCAAGATATCCATGGCTTGGTTCCAGGTCCCGTGGGAATTCTACCTCCTTCACCTGGGCCTGAAAAAGACAAATGAAGCAGCATAAGCAGACACCACAGGATGATTTCTTGGGACCATGGGGAGTAAAGTGGGAAGAAGGAACATAGCCCTTTCACTTTCCCCCTCCCAAGTTTAGTTCATGATACCCACAGTATGGCGTTCTCTGAAAGACACTCAGCAAATGTCCCAGTCGAGAAGTTTTTTGAAGATATAGTCTATCCCAGTGACATAGTCTACTGAAAAAGTCTACTCCCACCCAAGTGGTAGGGGAAGATGCCTCCATATTAGGTGTTCGAACATGTCCCCAAATCCCATTATACTTAGCACATTCTGGTATATAGTAGACAACTTAACCAATATTTGTTAAACTGAAGTGAAATGAAGTGAATTTAAAGGTAAGAGCTTTAACAGAGAAAGGTATATTCAGAAAGCAAAGAGCTGAATAGGTAGGTGGTGGCTAAGAAAAGCATTTAGATTTCTGGACTGCAATTTAAAATGTAGGAATGATGGGCTCCTGTCCAGGTAAAATGTATTTGCCTGGAGCCTTGCAAATCTAATTAAAAGGGCAAATGTAAAGGAAAAGGAAGAGAAAATAATTGTCTATGTATTCCCATGAAATGAAATATGATAGTCAATACCTATGATGTAAGTAAGAAGAGCTAGCTGTAGAGACCTGCAGAAGTTTAAAGAGCACAAAATCTAAGCAAGGGTGCTTCAGTACACTCCAAGAACTCATGAATGAATAAATGAATGAATGAATCAGTGATTCAATGAATGAATCAATGAATCTGAGTGAATATCATTTATTTTATGTCATTTTAAATTTGTATCATTTGGCTGCAAATAGAAAAGTAAGACCACCCCTGCTCCAGGCCCCACTCCCTATCCCTTGGGCAACTAGGTGGGTCAGCCAATAGAGCACTGGGCCTAGAGCCAGGAAGACCTGAATTCAAATCCAGCCTCAGAATCTTACTAGCTGTGTGACCCTGAGCAAGTCATTTAACCCTGCTGGTCTCAGTTTCCTCATCTGTAAAATGAACTGAGGAAGGAAATGGCAAACCACTCCAGGATCTCTGTCAATAAACACCAAAAGGGGTCACAAAGAGTCAAATATGACTGAAAAATTACTAAAAAATGAAATTCTGATGCTTATCTACTGCCATAGCAGTCTCCTGTACCTTCTTAAACTGGATGCACACTTTGATCCTGCAGGCTCTTTCATCTGATTGGTTGGTTCTTCCCAAAACCTCCATTTTAAAGAAAGCTCCCAGGCTGGCTGTGTCTTCATCCCTCTGCAGGCTCCACTCTTGACCCTCTACACAGTCTCTACCATGCCCCAATGTGGGTTAGGATCCTTTTTATGTTTTTCTTTCCCCATTAGAATATAAGCTCTTTGAAGGCAGAATCTATCTTTCCTTTTGCTTGTATTTGTATTCTGAGGGCTTAGCAATCTGGCACATACTAAGTGTTTAATAAATGCTTGTTGACTTGACCTACTGACATGCTTCCAAGGAATTCCCATTCTGATAGGAGAAGAACATGTACAGGTGGTTTCAGTTGTAAGTCAGAAGGCAAAGACCCCTAGATGCTTAGGGTGATTTGATCTAATCTCCTAACAGCCTTGGGGCCCAAGCTGGAAGCCAGACAGATGGTCTGAAGTTGGGGAAGGGAGAGAGTGTACTACCATTCCCAGGGCTCATTGCCCAGGGGTATAGGGTGCTAAACTTTCACCACTAAGTTTTAAGGAGAGGTGGCAGTGATGGTTTTTCATGTACAAAGTATAAATAACAAGCAAGTTCAATTAGTGGTCCTAAAGCAAAGAAGCAAATCTAGAAACATGAGTATCACTGAGAATTGGGATAGGATCCATAAGTGAAAGGGGCAACTAGGTGGCACAGTGGGCAGAGTGCTGGTCCTGAAGTCAGAAAGGCATCTTCCTGAATTCAAATCCAGCCTCACACACTAATTAGCTGTGTGACCTTGGGCAAGTCACTTAAGCCTGTTTGTCTCAGTTTCCTCATCTGTAAAATGAGCTCGAGAAGGAAATGGTAAACCACTCCAGTATCTTTGCCAATAAAACTCCAAAGGGGTCATGAAGAGTTGGACACAACTGAAATGAATGAACAACATCCATAAGTGAAATATGGCCCTAAAAAGGATATTACCCTTTATCAAAAGGATTGGATACAGTGATCCCAATACTAAGCATATACAGTATGGAAGTCAAAGACAAAAAACAAAGTTCAGTCTTTAACAAAATAGCCATAGCAGAACTCATAGTAATAGTAAAAAAAAAAAAAGCAATTAGAAACAAATTGGATGCCCATCGAGTAGGGAATGCTTGACAGAATTATGTCATATGAATTTAATAGAATATTACTTCATAGTAAGGAATGACAATTATGAGAAATTCCAAGAAACCTGGGAGGAGGAATTCAGAGAAATTTTTACATAGAATGAAATAAGCAGAACCAAGAAAATATGTATAATGATCACAAAAGAAATGGAGCTTAATTATAAGTAACTTTTTAAACAATGGAAATCCTGTACTACTGATAATGAAGCATAGCTACTTCTTCAGAGGGGAGAACTGAGGAGGTGGAGAAAGGAGAGGAGGGACTGAAAGATAGAATATGGCATACATTGTCAGAGACAATTACCATGCTGGATCATAGGATCTATGAGCTCCAGAATGGAAAGGGATCTTGGAGGCCATCAAATCCAACTACACTTTACAGAGGAGGAAACCAAGGCAGAGGAGGGTTAAGTGATTCGTTCTATGTCACACAAGTAGTAAGCTGCAGTGGTGGTATTTTCTTTAGTTATTTTCATAAAGGTTTACTGGGTGGGGCAAGAGGTGGGAGAGAAGAATGACTGTGATAAAATAGAATTGGCATAAATAAAATGTATATATTTTCAAAAGAAACAGGACAGATGAAGGCAGAGCTATGTTTGTATGTCAAGAAAATATACTCATATTAGGAAAGCCAGGAAACAAAGCAAGGAGGCCATAAATCTAGAGAAGGAACATCAGAACATCAAAAACTATCTACTTCAACCCCATCCTTTTACAAAGGAGGAAACTGAGGCCCAGGGTGGTAAAGTGACTTGATTAAGGCACACAAGTAGTAAGTATCAGAAGCAGGAGTTGAATCTACGTCTTCTGACTTCAAAGTCAAAGTCTTTCCAATTCATGGGGCTCCCATGTTGGAGAATATGTGGTTGAAGACCAATGAAAGTAGAAAGAGGACTGATATTGTTATTAAACTATACCATCAGCCATTCAGGAGGAAATGGGCATAGATAAGAGATGGGGACCAGGAGGGAAGATCATCAGCCTGACACAGAGGCACTCATGTACCATGATTTTTTCAGCCATTGCCCAGTCAATGGAACCACTTTGGTTCTAGGTCTTTGTTACCACAAAACATGTTGCTATGAACCTTTCTGAAATGTGCCAGACCTTTGTTTCCGTCTAATTCTTGTGATACATACCTGGTAGTGAGGTTGCCAGCTCAATGGCCTATGTCTTTTGACTATGGTATAGTGATCAGGGATCTTGGTTGCCCAGATGTCTGCAGGAGCTTCCTCTCTGCCCAAAGTACCAATCGATTAACAAGCCTACTATGTGCCAGGCACTGGATTAGCCATTAGGGTGTCAAGATAAAAAAATATAATAGTCCCTATCCTCCAAGAAACTAACATTCCAGTGAGTAAGACAATATGTACACATAAAAGCATCAGGATAAATTCAAAATAAATACAGGGTGATTTGCAGGGAAAAACTTCATGTAGAAGGTATTCTCTGAGCTGAGTTTTAAAAGAAACCAGTACCCATTTGTATTTGAGTCTGTGCTGAGGCAGAGGTGAGGTGAGCCCAAATCTTAGAGAACCACAGACTATTAAAGCTACAAGGGAAAGCCCTTTGGGCCAATAGTGGGGATGGGAGGGAAAAGGCTCTACAAAGAGGTGTGTGGCCCCAGAAGGACCAGCACGTTGAGCTGGGACCTGACTCTTCTCCCTCTCCCTAGCATGGGCATGCTTAAGTACCCAGATGTGCCCTATCTCACCTCTTTCACAAGGAAGCCCAAGAGTCAGCTGAGCTGATGGTAGAGCTAACAACAGGATGGGAAGAGTGGTTTTAGTTTTACCTCAGTGAGTGGTTTTAGTTTTACCTCAGTACCAACCTCCACCTCCAACCCAGATGTTATGAAAAGAAGACTGACACTGTAGTCATAAGACATGAGCTTCAATCCAATCCTGCCATTTACTACATGTACAATCTTAGACATGCACTTAACTGAGCCTCAGTTTCCAAATTTGTAAAATGGGCAGGGGATAGATTAAATAATCTCAAAGGGACACTCCAAGCACTAAATATAAGCTTATATGGTTAAACTGGTTAAGACTTTCCTTTAGAGAAATATATGCCCATAGATGCTCCTTAAATTTCCAGCCCGAGCATATTCTCCACTTCGAGGCATTGATCAACCTCATAAGGCATTTTCTTTCTAATGGGTTCACCTTATAATTTGTATACTATCATTATTTGTGTTTGAATCTTACTGTATTTTCCTACTAGACTCTAAGCTCTATGAGGGTAGGGAATGTATCTTATCCAAACCTGACATCTGCCTTACTGCCCAGCAAAATATTTTAAAAACACAGAGGAGGAACTTAAATATTTGTTAAATGAATGAAAGAGGGAATGAATGGATGAATGAAGGCAGTCAGTGCTAATATGCTCAAAGGCAAAGGGGATAAGCTACAGAGACTTGGAATCAGGAGCATCTCAGTTTGAGGTCAAAGACAACATGACTTCCAAGCCGCTATGAGGAAGGAGCTTTGCAAATCTTAAGTGGCCATCTCAACTTGGGACACAATTATTCATGAAGGAGGAGGGACTTTGGCTAAAATTAAACATGATATTTGAACAAATGGAGAAGAGCCAGAACCTCCCAGACTCTCCCCACTAATTCCATCTTCTGGGCCTTTTTGCTCAATGATTAAGTGTGAGCTCTACAGGCCAATTACATTTACATTTAAGAAATCTTATTTTTGGTTCAGTGGGAAGAGCTAAATGTCTCCATGCAGTTGTTATCTGATTGCCCATGTGTGATACCATACCTGCTGTCTCTTCTTAATTAAACTCCAATGTGAAAACTCCATGTACCCCCTGCTTGGTATATGGAGGGAGTTCTGCAGAGGAAAAAAAAAAACATTTGGTAAGTGGAAGATAGAACTAAATTCAACATTCCTATCACCTACAGTTCTTATATCTCCCTAAAGTTGGACTCACGTTGGTAAGAATGATGGATTCCTAGAGCCACAGGTAGTCAAAACTGCATAAGACCTTAGAACATGGAATTTCAGAGTCAGAATGGACCTTAGAACACAGAATATCAAAACTGGAAAGGCCATTAGAACACAGAATGCCAGAGGTGTGAGCTGCATTGTACCCCATGTTGTTAGAGTTTAAAAGAACCTTTGAGATTGTCTAGTCCAACTTTTTCATTTATTAAGAGAGTCAGAGAGGTGACAGGATTTGTTGAAGATACTTAATGCTGGGTCCATGACTAGAAGTCAGTTTTCCTTCTTAAAACTATGTCCTTTCAACTACAGCACCTTGCTTCTAATCCATGGAAGAAAAAATGTAGAAACAAAAGATCTCTAGGCTAAAAGGTGACAGGAAAGGTCAACTAAGACATCCTCCAGCCTCCCACAGTACAGTAAGCTGTAGCTTTGACTCTCTGGTGATTATAAGAAACTTTCCCTAACTCCCATGGCCCAATCCTCTCTTATTTTCCTTAAGCCCTCACCTAGCTGTGTTCCCCATCGGCAAATGACTTTTAAAAAAATCAGGGCAAATGATTACAGATATGATGTGAATCAAAAAAACAAATTAAGTCTGACATTTGGGTGGTGACAGTTGACCTTTCCATGATTAAAATGAATGACTGTGAAATGAGCCGGATTAAATACATTTAACCTAATGGACCAATCTCAGTTGCCTGGAGAAGCTTCAGACGAAACCCCGTTTTGGCCAAGTTGAAGTAGACAAATGATGCTCCCCCAGTCCAGACAAAGAGCCATGCCACCTTGCTGGCACACAGAGGGGTTGCTGGCCAGCAGGAGAGATTTATGGGATGGGCCTCATTACCAGAAGGAAATCTAATTAACTCTTATTTGACGTTTAATGGAAACAGGCTGACAAGCCATAAACAAAAGATTCCACTAGCCCTCTCATAAAGAGGAGAAGGAGGGGGCCTCATTCTAGTGATGGATGTGGGGACCTGTCAGGGGCCTCATTCTAATGATGGACTCAGGGGCCTGTCACTCTCTTGAGACGATAACTGAATCCAGGGAAAGTATAAATCCTCGGCATTAGAGCCCCATTGGCAGAACAGACCACTGCAATGACCTAAGCAAAGATGGATGATCATAATGGGACTGGACGTTAATGCAGTCTCACCTTTCTCTCCGAGAGCTCAATGGTTTATGCAGACAGACTCATTCATCTTTGCTGAGCTCCTGTTGGTCCTGTTCAGCTAGAATCTTGGTTTTGAAAAGCAGATGTTTCCTTTTCTTCAAAGAAGTCCTTTCTCTAGCTCAGCGGTTTAGCTGAGCACTGTGTGAATCAGGAAGTATCTTTGAGTAGGAGTCTAAGATCCAGCCAAAGGGCGATCCTCCAACATCCCCCCTGGTCCTCCTACTTGGGCCTGTCTGTTTAGCCTGCTTGGCCATACTGACAGCTGACACCCACTTACCTTCTAGCTATTGGGAATAAGGGGGTGGAATTCACCAACATTCCCTAAAGTCTGCACTAAACTTCTTATTGCCCCATAATAAAATGCAAATCCCTTTTTTTGTCCTTTAGGACCCGTTACAATCAGGCTCTAGATTACCAATCCAAATATGCATATTACTCCCTCAACATACTCTATATTCTAGTCAAAGTGGCGTATTTGTGGTTCTTATTTGTGGTTTCATGCTTCTGTCTCATGCCTTGGACCAGTTGTCCCCCATGTATGGCATGTATTTCCTCCTCACTTCTGCCCCTTGTAAGTCTTCACAACAGCTCAGCCATTCCTGGTCTCTTCCTCCCAGGAGGTAGTGTCTACAACTTCTTGAAATTATTTTGAATTACATATATTTTGTACTTACATGTATACATGTAGATTGTAAGCCCCTTGAGGACAGGAACTCATTTTGTTTTCTTTTTACTCCTCTATATCTAGCACAGTATGCCAAACATAAAAGATATTTAATGTGTTGATTGAATTGGATTGAATCAAATTAAATTAAATCGAATTCTTACACTCAACTCCAGTCAAGAGGTGGTCCCCAGTAAGCCTGACTGACAAAGAAACTTTCTGTTATGAAAAGGGCAAGAACCTTTTGATTTTGAAAGAATATAATCTTTGGAAAAAGTGGGCAAGATTCCTATTTACCTTCAAATCAGGCAGAACTCAGGGCGCATAAGATAATGTACCTCTAACTCTTAAGATGGAGGAAATAAACAGATGTGGATCCTAGTATGTGACTTGATTTGGCTGAAAGTACTTTGTGGGACTTCATGATGTAGTTTTTTGTTTCGTTTTGGTTTTGTTTTGTATTTTCTGGAAGCACTTTGTCTCTTTCTCTTGTGTTTGAGTAACAGAGAAAAATATTGACTTTTCTCTCATTCCTTCATGGCAGTCTAAGGAGCATTCAATTCCTTCCTTCTCAGGGGACTGCATGGAAAATACCACTAGGTACAAAGCAAGTATCATTTGATAATCATTTCCATTTTCTTCTTGGGAATAATTATGCTTTTTATATTTTAAAATTATTGTGGAAAGTTCTAATTTAATTATAGAGGAGTTATTTTTATAAATTTTTATGTTTGTACAAAGTTAGGAATTTTCTGCTGTACTACCTGGGCTTCCTGGTCACTTTTAAATATCATATAAGCGAGAGACAGAGACAGAGAGAAGAGCCAGAGAGAAACAGAGAGACAGAGACAGAGAGATAGAGAGACAGAGAGACAGACAGAGACAGAGAGACAGAGAGACAAAGAGAGATGGAAAGATGGAAGAAGAGAGAGAGATTCAAGAGCACGAGTTTATTCAATGGGGTTTAGTATACTCTATTGGCCAATATCCCACAAGCCCTGCTCTTCAACAGATCTGAGGTACAGTAGTCTCACTATCAACTTTCTTGCCATACCATGGATGGACAGACTAAGGAACAATAGATATTGCTTTCCTATAAGAATTTGGAATTCAATATCCTTCCATAAGCATTTATTACAGTGTCTCTGAGCCCGGTACTTGGGATGCAAAGACAAAAGCAAATCAGTATCAATCCCCATGGAACTTCAGTTCTACTAAGGGGAGATAAGAGGAGACAGATAAGTAAATGTACTCTAATTTTCCAATACTCAGCTTGCCATAGCATCTTTAATTCACCTGATATGTCTATTCTCATTGTTTCTCATCCTATATCTCTCTTATTTTAGTCAGTCAATAAATATTCATTAAGTTAGCTAGGGGTAACTAAGTGGCACAGTAGGTAGAGTGCTGGGCCTGGAGTCAGGAAGAGCTGAATTCAAATCCAGCCTTAAATACTTCCTAGCTGGATGACCCTGAGCAAGTCACTTAACCACTGTTTGTTTGTTTCACTTGCAAAATGGGGGTAATAATAGCACCTAGCACCTAGCACCCAGCTCCCAGGATCATTGTAAGAATCAAATGAGATAATGACTGTAAAGAGCTTGGCACAGTGGTTGGCATACTGTATGTGATCCATAAATGTTGATGATGATGATGATGATGATGTGCCTATTATATGCCAAGCACTGTGCTAAGCAATAGAATACAAATTAGAAAGACAGTTCTGCATACAAGGAGCTTGCAATCTAATGAGGGAAGACAAAACACAAAAGGAAACAAAAGGGAAAGGAGTGGGACCTCTCTCCCCCACCCCACCACCAAAGGATACACATATCAGAAAAGTGTGTTGGAGGAGGGGGAGGGTGCCGTAATATAATTTGCAGAATTGAAACTAAGCAGTGCAGCTAATGGTAAATAAAGTTAGTTGGAAAAGTCTGAGATCCCTAGAATGGAAGGCCTTGGGATGAGTTCATTACTCCACCCTCTAGACTTCCAATTAGAGCTGAGAAGCAATTGAGGGTGCTGAGGTATTGACTATCGAAGCTGAACAGACTTCCAGATGATAGATTGAAAGTGATGAGCTCATCCTTTTTTTTTCTTATTTTTTTTGGCCAACATCCTTGAGAAGGCCATCTGTAATTGATGTCTCCACTTCCTTTCCTCTCATTCTCCTCTGAAGTATCAACAGTCTGTCTTCTAATCTCATCATTCAATTAAAACTTTGTTGTTGTTTGGCAGTTTCGGTCATGTTTGACTCTTCTTGGCAAAGATAGTGAGGTGGTTTGCCATTTCCTTCTTCAGCTCATTTTACTGATGAGGAAACTGAGGCAAACAAAGTTAAATGACTAGCCCAGGGTCACACTGAACTTGGCATGGGGTATGACATTGAAACAAAGACCAAAAAATAGCCCCAGCCTTTAAGAAGTTCACATTCTATTGGTAGGGGGAAAACAACACATACAGAGAAAATTAAATTCAAAATACATACAAAGTACTTTCCTAGAGGAAAGATATAACTCTAATATTGAGAGAAGTTTGTTAACAATAGAACAGGAGTTCCAGAGGGCACAATGGAGTGCCACAGTGGAGTAGAGTGGGATAGGGACCCTGGAGGGAAGGGGCTGACATGGATGGATATAAGGAAGTAGTAAGCAGTGGTTAAGGGATGGAACCACATCTGATGAGACTAAACAGCCTGTAATTCTGAATTGCTGGTATTTTGAGCAGAGTTATAGGACAATGGATTATCACACTTTGTACAGAAACAAAAGTAATGTTGAGTTCATTGATTTAATTGATGGTTGGAGGCTAGTTATGCTCGGGAGCAAAGGAATGGAATTTTGCACTTGAACTGGACATCAGCAGCCACTCAAACTTATACCTAAAAAGCAGGAGTTCTTAACCTTTTTTATGTCATGGACCCCTTTGGAAGTCTGATGAAGCCTACAAGCTCCTAAAATAATGTTTTTAAATGCATAAAATAAAATACATCAGGTTAGAAAAGAAATCAATTATATTGAAATGCATTTATAAAAATGTTTTAAAAAATACGTTCACAAGTCCCAGGTAGAGAAACACTGCATAAAGGAGTGTCTAGCACAGCGTACCTTACAAGTGGTTATTCAGACTTTGCTTGAAGACCTCCAATGAGTCTCCCATGGCCATGCATGCAGGGACAAATAGCTCTCATTCTTAGGAAACATTCTCTTATACCAAAGCTAGATATGCATCTTTGAAATTTCTACCTATTGTTCCTGCTTTTGCCAAACAGAACAAGACTCATTCCTATTCCATATGACAGAATAAATATTTGAAGACAGCTATCATATCCCCCACCCACCCATCAGTCGGTCCATAAACATTTATTAAACTCCTACAATGTGCCAAGCACTGTGCTAAGTGTAGATACAAAGAGAGGACAAAGACAGTCCCTGCCCTAAAAGAGCTTATGGTCTAATGGGAGGGATAAGCAAACAAATATATACAATGCAAGTTATATATGGGGTAAATAGGAAATAATGATGGGAAGGCACTAGAATTAAGGGGAGTTGGGAAAAGTTTCCTGTAAAAGATGTAATTTTATTGGGTACTTGAAGGAAGCCAGAGAGATCTCAAGGGAGACCTGAGGAGGGAGAGCATTCCAGGCATTAGAGATGGCCACAGAAAGTGCTCAGAGCTGAGAGATGGAGGGTCTAGTGTGTGGAACAGCCAGGGAGCTGGTGTCCCTAGATAAAAGTGTGGTGGGGAAAGAGCTATACATGAAAACTAGAAAGGTAGGAGGGAGCTAGGTTATGAAGGGCTTTGAACATTAAACAGAGGATTTTATATTTGATGCTAGAGGCCACAAACCACCTAGTGAATCTTCTCTTCTCCAGCCTAAACATAACCAGCTTCTTCAACCAATATTCATATTATATATGGACTTAAGGCATCTCTCTGAAAAAAAAAAACACACACATTTAAGTTTAATCTGTGTTATTAATAATTTCTCTATCCCTTTCTTAAATCTAGACAGTCAACAAAACAATAAATCAAGCCCTGATTCATAGCATTTCCCAATTTCTGAGGTGTAAATGCTCACAATGAAAATTTAACATTGGATTCTTTTGAGTAGGTTCAGACTGGCTCCAACTCACCCTTGTGTTCATTCCTTTTGTCATCTTTTGGATTCTCGTCAACTTATCAGGATGCTGATACAATACTTGGATATGCTGTGATCAGAGCAAAGTAGAGTGGGGCTTCTTCTTAATGTATACCAAAGCTCTATTAATTTGGGGGTGGGATATGACAGGAAAACAGAAATATTAACCTGCCTAAAACACAAAGTGTTTTCACCTGACCAAGGGCCCTTTTATATTAAGGTAAAAATTCACTCTCTAAGGCATACTCATACCTGCCAACCTCAGTTCCCATAGGATTTCAGGATTTTTTAGCCAGAAGGGGAAGTCATTCTATTTTCATTGCCACACTGTGTTACCTAGAAGTTGCTAGCCAGTCACACAAGAACTGACTTTCTACACAAACAGTCACTTACGATAATACCTCCTATTCTAGTATGTAAAGGGTACATGGAAGAATTAAACTGTTCAGAGGCAGTTAGCTGGCACAGTGTATAGAGTAGCAGCTCTGGAGTCAGGAGGACCTCAGTTCAAATCTAGCCTCAAACACATAATACTTCCTAGCTGTGTGACTCTGGGTAAGTCACTTAACCCCACTGCCTCACTAAAAAAAAAATTAAACTGTTCAGTTTTGCCCTAGAGAGAAGAACTAGGAACAACATGTGGAAGTTTCAGAAATAAATTTAGGCTTATAAGAGAAACATTTACTAACTATAAGAGTTGTCCAGAAGTATGATGGGCTGCCTTGAGAGATAGTGGGCTCCCACAGCAAAGGATGTATGACCACTCGGTGGGATGTGACATTGTTCAGGTATGGCTTGAACTCGATAGTCCTAGAGATCACATCCAACTGAAATTCTCTGATTTCTATAATATTTCAAGTTTGTAAAGTGATTTATTTTTCCTGTGAAGTAGGTAATAAAATAATTTAACAGGTTTGTTTCATAGATGAGGAAGTTGGAACCCATGAACTTTCTCATGACGACATAGATGGTAAGTGCCAAAGCCAGGAAAAACACCCAAAATTACCAAATCAAAGGTGATATTCCTTCCAGTACATCATATTGCCTTCCATGTGATATGATTTCAGGATCACTTCCCTTCTCTGGGGGAAAAATGCCTTCCCTACTCACCTGGAATGGTGATAAAAATGGAATCATTAAAGATAATTCTTTGGGTTAAGACTATGGTTTTCTTTGTTATTGAGTTGTTTGAGTTGTGTCTGACTTCATGATCCCATTCTTGGCAAAGATACTGGAGTAGTTTGCTATTTCCTTCTCCAGCTCGTTTTACAGATAAGCAGGCAAACAGGATTAAGTCACTTGTCCAGAGTCACACAGCTAGTAAGTATCTGAGGGTGGATTTGAGTTCATGAAGATCAGTCTCCCTGACTCCAAGCCCAGAACTCTACCTACTGAGCCACCTAGCTACCATGGTTCTCGAAGAGTCATCTATTATAATCTCAATAAAATGTCAGTTCTTTGAGCAAACAGATTATTTCATCTTGGTTGCTATATCATCATAGCATATAATAAGCACTTAATAAGTACTTATTGATTGATCAATTGTGCACACATAGTAAGGGTCTAGCCAGGTGCAGAGTCCTTCATTTTGCTTAGGTGATGTAAGTTCCCCATGTGGAAAAGTTGATGAGTTCTTTCCTGGAAGACATGATGACGTATAAGAGGAGGGGCCATAGAACATGTGTGGATATTCTGCACCTGCTTCTAATTTCCCAATCACATGATGAGTGGAAGACTTTTTAATTATCTGGAGAGACATTCCAAAGATCTTTGGTGTTTTCCATATTGTCTTTCTTGTCACAGCCATTCTGGCCCCTTGGTTCCTAGTTGAACTCCTTCACTCACAGTGTCTGGTAAGAAATAGCTAAAAGGGAAAAGGCCTTGAGGCCTTCTCCCCATAGAGGCCCTGAGAAATGGTCGTCCATATTTGGTCTCTTCTCTTTTTCCTTTCTATTCTAGGTAGAAGGAGTAGAGTCTCTGACATTGTGAATTTTTAAAGGTCAAAAAAGCAAGTCATAATGATCCAAGAATCAGGGTCCAAGGTGAGTTTTGCCTCTAGCCCAGCACAGATGCCCTGAAGAGCAAGTAGGGACCTTCAGGAATGACCTTCTGGTCTCATGCCAAGGAAAGTTGAGGACTCAGAAGGGCCAATACTATCTAGGAAGTGAGCTAAGTTCAGAGACCGTGATGGTGTAGTGAACAGTACGGTGCCTAAGGTGATTGGAAGAAATATTGGTACATTTGTTCTCACTTCCTATATCTTTAATGTAAATAACTCTGTGTAAAATGTAATTGAATTTAAGTGTAAAATGAAACTAGGACACTAGTCAGCAGTATATCACTATAAAGGGTGGAGGAGGTGGGATATAGCTGATGGCAATAGAGAAAAGAGCCAGCCTATAAATCATTGAATACCATGGAAGCAGTAGCCTTCCTGAATCTGGAAGTGTGGGCCAAAGTCTATGTGGCACACAAATACCCCTGGGAGAAATACACCATTAGTCTATTATTAAAACATTAAGCTATATTGATTGAGCTTCAAATGACCTCTGCATTTTGTACTAGGGGAACTGTGGCCTAGACTAGTTTTGTGATAGTAATAGGAGCCAGATGCCAAATGCAACTGATCCTTCCTTCTTGGTGTCTTTCACAACCATCATTTCCTTTTCATTCCTATTTCCAAGTCCTACCTTCAACTTACCACCACCTCCTGGGCAGATTGACACAACTTCCTATAAATGGCCTCCCAAATACAGTCTCTCATTCTCCTGCTCATACCACACATTACTAAAAGCCTAATCTTCCAAAGAACATTTCAGGAAGCTTAGGTCCTTCCCCTCCTCATATACACTTCATAACTTCCCATTACCTAGAAGATGAAGTGCAAACTCCTGATCCTGGAATCTAAGGCCTTCTCCAGGCTGTTCTAGTCTAATTTTCCAACCATTTCTATTTTTAAGCTTTATTGATGTGTTCTGTTTTTGCATTGCAAACATTTATAGATTAACCCCACTTTGTGAGAGCTCTCTTGTAACAAAGCAAAACAATTAAGTAAAACTAATAAAACAGTGACCTCATCTGAAATCTGTAGCAGCATGTCCTTCACTTCTCTATTTTTTTTGAAATAACAGAAATCTATTTTTTTCTGTACCATCCCTCACCCAATTGGAAAAAGAAAAAGAAAATAAAAGAAAAACAAACCTCTTATAACAAATTTTGCTTAGTCAAGCAAAATGGCTGCGTACAAAAACGTATTTCAATCACTACTCCCTATATCAACTCTGCTCCAGCCATGTTGGTCAACTCAAAGCTGACCCTGAGTATGCTTTAGGATTTTCTGGTTCTGTCTTCATTCACACTCTTCTCCTCCCCATTAGAATAATCTGAGATTCTTCTCCACAGGTGATGTAGAACAAGTCCGTGATCATGCCAGCTCAGAAACCAAGGGTTTTACCACCTATCTCCTTAAATTGGCACTCTAGTATTGCGATCTATATCTGGCCACTGGACCCAGATGGCTCTGGAGGAGAAAGTGAGGCTGGTGACTCCGCATAGCCTGCCTTCACTTAAATCCAATTCACTTGAATGTCACGGCATCACCCCCCTGATGTCATGGTCCTCTTCAAGAACAAAGGACAAACAATGACAACAACAGCATTGTTACTTCCCATTGGCTTTCATGAATTGTTACTCATCTTGATGTGCATATATGTGTGCGCATGTGCATGTGTTCTTTCTACAAGTAGGTTTTAAGTTCTTTAAGAGGAGAACGTATCGCTGTGCATTATATATTCCTTCATCCACCCACCCATCCAGCACCTAGCAGTCAGTCAACAAACATTAAGTACCCACTATGTGCCAGGCACATCACTAAGCATAAGGGATACAAAGAAAGGCAAAAGACAGCCCTTGCTTTCAAGGAGCTCACAGTCTGTTAGGGGAGATGACATGCAAATAACTAGGCCCAAGCAAACTTTATGTACTGGATAAATTAAGAGGGATTGGGATAGGCTACTTATAGGAGGGGACATTTTAGCACAGAATGAAATGGAAAAAATGCTGGTTGTGGAGCCTGAAGACCTGAGTTTAAATCTTGGCTGTGCTACTTTCTGCCAGTACAGCAGCAGCAGTAGCTAACATTTATATACCACCTGCTATGTGTAAAGCACTCTCCTAAGTGCTTTACAATTATCATCTTGTTTAATAATAGCCACCATTTATATAGCACCTACTATGTGTCAGGCACTCTGCTAAGTGCTTTGTAATTATTATCTCATTTAATAATAGATAACAGTTATATAGCACCTACTATGTACCAGGCACTCTACTAAGCACTTTACAACTATCTCATTTGATCCTCACAACAGACCTAGGAGGTAGATGCTGTTATTATCACCATTTTACAGATGAGGAAACTGAAATAAAAGGCAATTAAGTGACTTATCCTGGGTCGCACAGCTAGTAAGTGTCTGAGGCTGGATTTGATTTCAGGTCTTCCTAATGCTAGGCCTAGGGTTCTGTGCACTTTGGCGCCCCCTAGCTGCATCTGATTAAGTCATTTAACTTCTCCAGAACTGGGTCTCTTCAGCCTCAAATGAGGGGATTTGGACAAAAGTCATTGTATAGTGGATGGTGCCCTGGTCCTGGAGACAGGAAAAGTAATATTCAAATTTTCTCTGACACTTACTGGCTAAGTGACCTTAGTCAAGCTAATGACTCTCTCCTAACCTCCCCTGTCTCATCTATAAAATGGAGGTAACATCCACAGCATTTGCATCTCAGATTTAAGGAAGGTATATGGCAGGATGGAAAGAGCTCTGAAGTCGGAAGACCTGAGTTCAAATTCTGATTCTATCACTTTCAACCAGTGTGACTTTGAGCAAATCACTTAAATCCAAACTCAGCTTGTTTTTTTTTCTTTTTTTTATTCTATAAAATGAGAGGCATTGGAATAAATGATTCTTTCTAGTTCTGGGTCTTTAATACTATGACTTGATGCTTTAAGGTTCTTCCTAGTTCTCATCAATAACCACAGATGTGCTAAATTCCAGACCCCAGGTTCTGAATCTGTTGGGAAGCCAGGTGAAACCAATGGGCCATTCCTTAGAATAATGCATAAATTTAAATGCATTAAATAAAATACATTTTAAATGCATTAAAAAATACATAGGGTGGCAAAGGAAACCAATTCTACTGAAATGGAGTTATCAACTACTTTAGAAAATAAAATAAGCTTACAGAGCTAGGCCTCGGCAATGGAGCAGGGAGATGGGAAGAAGGACTGAGTGTTTTGGGAGATAGAAAGGTTCACTCAGAGGACAGAGATGGGCTGAAATGGTAAGTGAGAGGACACTGAAGTAGTGTTGTTCTAATTGCAATTTTGCCGGGGGCCAACTGAATAATATAACCTTTAAAAAACAATTCCAAAAGGACCAGAGATTTAGAACTGGAAGAGACCCTAGAGTCCATCTAGTCCAAAACTCTCGTTTTTCAAGTGAGAAAACTGAGGCCCAAATGAGTGATTTGCCCATGGTCACAGAGCTGAGGTTATAAGCCATACCTTCTGACTCCAGACCCATGGCCCCTTTCACTCTGCTTATAAATACTTCCAACCTCCCTGCTCATAATAGTACGTACACAGGAGCACCCAGCACAGTGACTAACCTTTGATCCCATAAAACCCAGATAAGGTTTCAAGGGGTACAGCAAGTGGCTTATCAGTGTTCTTTCCCTAAGTCTGAAAGACATTGCTAGTTTCTGCCCATTCAATTCAACATTTGAATAAGTGCCTAATTTGTGTATATCACAGTTCTATACTCTGGGGGCACAAAGATTAAAAGGGATGTAGTCTCTTCCCTCAAGGAGTTTTCATTCTACTAGAAGAGTAGAATAAACCAGATACTCAGCAAGTCAATACACAATGTATTTTACAGAGAATAAGAAACCTCTGTGGGAGAAGTAAATGGAGGTCAAAGGACTTGGGTTTAAATCCTAGCTCTGATATTTACTGCATGATCTTGGCCAAGTCTCATACCCTGTCTGAGCTTCCATTGCTTCCTCTGGAAAATAAAGGGGTTCATTAAAATGACCCCTAAGATTCATTCCAATTACAAATCTAAATCCTGTGATCCCAATGCTAACTTAGTCAAACGGTAAAGAACATTAGCAGAGTGAAGAAGGAAAAGACTCATGTGCCTGTAAACAAATGAAAATACAAAGTTTCTGCCACTTAGGCTTAAGAGAGGCAGAAGGAGATAGTAGAAGGTACATGATACGGTGCTCTAGAATCAAAGACCCTGGGTTCAAATCATGCCTTTGATGATTACCACTTGTGTGATCTTAGGCATTTTCATTTAAACTCCCTGGGTTTCAATTTGCTCATCTTTAAAATGAGGCAGTTATTATTCACAACCACATGAAAAATGATCCAGGTCACTAATATAAGAGAAATGTAAACCAAAAAAACTCTGAGGTTTCACCTCACACCCTGCAAATTGGCAAAAATGGCAATAATCAATGTTGGAGGAGTTGTGAGATAATAAGCACACTAATACATTGTTGGTGGAGCTGTGAAATGGTACAACCATTTTGGAAAGCAATTAGGAATTATTCACATAAAGGGATGAAAATGTCTCCAGAGACTCCATTGATGACTTTCCACCCCCAAGAAAGTCATCAATAAGAACGGCCCCACACACTCTGAAATATTTATAGCAGCACTTTTTGTAATAGTTAAGAATTGGAAATAAAGTAAATGCCCATCAATTGGGGAATGGCTAAACAAATTGTGGTACATGAATGCCAAGGAATATTACTGTGCTGTGAGAAATGATGTGGATAATGAATGGAGAAGGATGGAATCTATATGAACTGATGCAAGGTGAAATAAGCTGAGCCAAGAGAACAACATACACAATAATTACAGCAATCTAAATTGAAAGACCAGCCACAGACCAAGAAGTCCAAAGTAAATGTAACAAAATTATAAAGATTCAGCAGGACTCAAGTGAAGAGATTTTAGAAGACACCCCCAACCTGTTCTGTTGTGGGCGTGGGAGGTTGACAATGTGTACATTATGTGTGTTTTCAGACTTTTTCAACATATTGATCAGTTGCACTTATTTTTTTTCTCTAAAAAAATACTATTTGTTCTACGTAATGGTTCTCTGGGAAGGGGACATAGAGGCTTACTTGAGATAACTATAATGATGTAAGAAACAGAAGATAATATTAAAAACTTATTTACAAAAAAGAAAATTAAAATGAAGCAGTTGGACTAGTCCATCAATACACATTTAATATGTGCTTACTATACAACAGGCACTGTGCTCAATGAGATAGAAAGAAAGGCAGGCACACTGTACCTACCCTCAAAGAGCCCCCATTCTAATGGAGGATACAATATGGAAATCACAATGGACACGCAAGATATAGAATTGTAAGTGTAAGGTAACCTTAGAGGGAAAGAACCAGCAGTGAGGGTCATCCGTGTAGAAACAAGTAGCTAGAAAGAGTCTGAAATTTAGAGATAACGGGGATGATAGTGAGAGTAGGCTGCCGGAAAAAGACAGGAGGGGAGGTTACTGAGGTTTCACATACAAGAGTTTGCCTTGGCAAGAAAGATAATCTCTTCATCAGAGATAGGAATGAAAGAGGAAATAGAAGGGAAAGATGCCTGAATGATATAAAGTGAAGAGGATAGAAGAGGAAGGGAGCTCTTGGGGAATGACCTCAAATTTTTCAATAAAGTATGTAAGGTGAGGTCTTCAGCTAAGAGGCTAAAAGAGAGAGAGTGATGTTGCAGGTTTGAGTACGGATGAAATGATTTGGAATAGCTACTGTTGGGCGTGGGATATGGAATTAAATAATGATGTATAAATGGACTACCTTGCAGAGAGGGCCCAAGTAAGATTATTTAGCACATGCTTTGTGATTTATTCCAGCTCAATTTGGCAGTATTGTAAATGAGAGAGAAGGAGGCAAATAGCGGGAAAAATTCAAGGTGGGAGTTTGATATCTGCATGATAGGCAGAAAGATAAGGCATCAAGAGATTCAAGGGCAGAGTATAGTGTAGAATTGATCTAATCACGAAGAAGTCAAGAGAGTGAAAGGAAGAGATGTTCACCAGTGCAAAGGTGATAGCCTTGGGAAGAAATGAAGGGTAGAGGGACTGGTGGTCAAAGTGAGGATAAAGAATAGTAGTTGTAAGACACAGGAAAAGATAGAAAGATAAAAGATGCTCAGAAAAGCAAATTTCAGAGTTTGTGAACATGGAAATGGTACTGTTGTGGGAGATGGCAAAATCAAGGATATGACCATCTCTGGGTCAGGGGTAGAGGAGGGGAAGGTCATAGGGACTTAGTGGATGAGGATCTAGGAGGTTAGGGTACTTGTAGGAACACTAGTATGCATGCTGAAGTGTCCTGGTACGGCAAGAGCTGGGGAGAAAGAAAAGACAACGAACAAAGCATTTAACTCTTTAAAGAAAGAAGAATATCCTTAGGGGTCAATAGAAAATGGCCACTAGGGTCTGGATTGGCTGATAAATTTTGAGGCCATGAACCTCAAAAGAGAAGAAATTGCTAAATGATAGAGGTATAAAAAGAACCTACAAGTTGCAATGGGGAACAAAGAGTATTATAGGTAAGATGAGGGACATGAATGTAAGTGTAATGTAAGTGTAACAATACCAGAAGGGGTGGCCAGGGATGCCATGTAATCAGTGGGAAGTCAGGTCTCAGTGAGTGCCAGAAGATGGATGGAGTTAGGAAGGAAAAAATTTAAGATAAAAGCAAGTGTGTTCAATGAAGCAGGCATTCTAAAGAGGACAAAAGGAGAGGTCAGATGTGGAGTGGGACACTGGGGAAGGAAGAGGGTTGAAAAAGATGGGAATGAGGGAGCAGGCAGTTGAGATGAGTAACTGGTAGGCGGGAGTTCTGAGTCACTAGGAGGGGGAGGTTTCGAGGGAGTCTGAGATCCCTTCCTCCAATGCCCTTTTGTTTTATGATCTTTGCTACGATGCCACTTACTTCACACTCTGATTACAAGATTTTCCTTGTTGGCTATGATTCTAAAAGACATGATACTCACTGCCTCCTTTAACCAGGATAAACACAGCCAGTGTCAAGAGTAACACCACTTGGTAAGAATATGAATAAAAAAAAAAAGCTGCTAGAGCTTCTGACAGTTGACATTGGTTATTTGCTTTCCAAAGATGCTCTCCTGCCATGAATAATTCAGTCTGTAATTCCAGGATAAATACAGACTTTTGTTGACTCTCCCTTGACCCAGTTAAAGGTATGAATCTGCCTGGGAACTTATTAGAGGAAAAGAGGGGGAAAGGTGATACCGGCAGAAATTTCAAGAGCTCACAGTACTCTAAGCTGACAAGATGCCAGAAAGCTTCTGGCCTGTTTAGCATCATCGACATCTTTTGTCCATCTTGAAATGTTCCTCTACGATCCCACAGTGGGAGAAAGTGACACCAAATTGTACTTAAGTTAAAAGTCATTTTGTCAGGGACATGGAACAGGATCAGAGATAATCTTCCTGTGAAGACCTTAATTAAAGAATAAGACTGAAATAAGACATGTATTCTCCAATGACATTTAAGATTTTTTTCTCTCAAATGAATATAATAATGGTAAAGTCCAAATTTAATCTTAGACATATAAACTTTAAAAAAACTTTCTTTTTCCCTTTGTTCAGATTCAGGAGATAAAACTCTAATAAAATTTAGGTGGCATGTTAGTTCTAGTCTTAGAAAAACTGGATTCAAATCCCACTTCTAATGATTAATATCTTATGACTTTAGGTTAAGTACTTAACCTCTCCGGGTCTCAGTTTCTTCAACCACAAAATGAGGAGGATGATTGTCAAGGTCCTTTGCAGCTGATTTTATCCAATGCCTTATTCTTCCATGAAGAGGACCCTGGGAAATTTTAGGCCTTCATAGAACATGCTGAAATGTTTAAAGTTTAAGTTTAGGAAAGGCAGAATGGAAAGAATGTTGAGGCCAATGACCTAGGTTTTACTCCTGACTCAGCTTTGTTGTCATTCAGTTATTTTTTAAGACCTGCACAACACTCTATGAACCCATTTGAGTTCTTGGCAAAGATACTGGAGTGGTTTGCCATTTCCTTCTCCAGCTCATTTTACAGATGAGGAAACTGAGGCAAACAGGGTGAAGTAACTTGTCCAGGGTCACACAGCTAGTAAATGTCTGAGTGCAGATTTGAACTCAGGAAGATGAGTCTTTCTGCTTGCAGGCCAGGCACTCTATCCACTTCACTGACTTGCAGTGAACACAATCCTCACAAAAGACTTCCTCACGTGGGATTTCCCTATACCACTAAGACCACAACTCCAGCTCCTGTCCTCATGAATATACTTCAATAGATCCTCTACATTTTGGGGTGACTCACTCTCTCTCAGCAGAGCCAAACCTATCTCCATCTTCATATTCAAGGGGAGCTCTTCCTTGGGGATAAGCAGTTAACTTTGTGTTTTAGTCTACTGAACCAAAAGCCATTTGGTAACCTACAAACAGCCAAGTGGCATCTCCAGCTCTTGATATCTCTTCATCAAGTACCTGAAAATAGAGATGTGATCTTCTAAAGAAAATTATAGACACAAGTCTGCTTGTCTCAACAGATTTTTAGCAGTCATCCCCTAGATGCTTATGAAGATTATTCTTGGCCAACTGAACTGAATCACAGTGTGCATAATTAAAGCCCTTCACTGGTACTGTGAGTTAAGTGGACTGTATAGGTCCTGCATACTTATGTAGGTCATTGTCACACAAATTTTCCAGAGATAAGAAAATAGGCATATAGGTAAGTCAACTACCCTTTTTAGGAAATCATGTTGATTATAATTTATTTTACATTCATTTGAAACTTTCCCTTCTTTTACATATCTTGAAATAAAATATATCTTGAAAATAAACCCCAGAGGAAATTAAATGTTTTATCTAGTACCAGTGCAAGTATGTTTCCAAATTAAAAAAAAAAAAACTTGTGTTCTAAACCAGTATTGCCTATGGGTTATTATGTCTCTGCCTAGCAAGATCAAATCTACTATGGCCAAATTTGTTTGTGGACTCTTTAAACCACTTAATTGTAGTGATTGTGTTTCACATCATCTAAATTTCTCTTAAAAGCACTAATAATTATAACCAATGTCTTTATTTTTATCCATTTCCCATTTTTCAGAGTCAACAACTTGTTTGAATATGCCTAGTAGAAGCTATTATAAATGCATGTGTTATCTCTTCTTCCTGTACATTTTTTTAATTTGATGTTAATTTTGGCCATTTTTTTGTCTCTTATTAGTTTAAGATTTGACTGCACAAAGATAGTGGATTTTCAAATGACTCTTACAGCACATTGCTCAGAACCACAAAAAATCAATTTTGAATTTTCATGGATCATGTTTAAAATTACAAATGTCCCTCACCTCACTTTCCTTGAATCATGACCATGTTCAGAGTTGCCTCTTGAGACATCCAAATTTGGCTAATATCTATGTCACCCTCAAGAAAAGGAAAAGGGCCTTCATCTTCAACCATCCAAGCTAATAAGACATCAAATATAAGACAAGTTTTATTTAGCTTGACAAAAAATGCAAAGGACTCACACACAAACCCATCAATATTCAAGACAATTCTCCCTCCTTTCCAATGAGCCTCCAAATCCCCTAGGAATTTGTATAGTCCTTCAGACTTCTAATACTACCCTTGCATAGAAGCATCATCTTCACTTATGCAAAAGGAAAGCCCGTGATATTACATGACTTTCTTTTGCCATTATTGCCAAAAGATTGGCTCCAGATTTATTCCACCCTAGAGTTGATGCCTTCAACCTCAATCAGAAAAGGAGCCATGAGAATGATGGGGAGTTAAGCTATTTATCTATGGTAAACTTCTCCTCTACCAAAGAACTATAGAATTGCTCCAGACTTATGGTATTGCCCTGAAATTGAGGAAATTTCAAGCAGGAAAGGACTTAAGGTTCCTAAGGAATCTAAGAAACCAGTAAGTCTAATAAGCTAATAAGCCTATGGTGAGCTCCATGTCTTCCAAGGGCCTATACAGTTGTCTTCCTAGAATTGAGTGATGTCATACTACCACCCCTCAAAAACAGGTAAAGTAATGCTAGAAAGTCTAGCAAGATTCTCCTTTGGTAGGGCTCACATTTCTTCAGGACTTACATGGACCACATCGCTCACAATATCAGTGAAGGCTTTTATTCTTCCACAATGTGGCTCAGTCCCTTGATTTTCTTGGCTAGCATTCTTGTTCAGGAATTCCTCCATTGGGTTCTGGACTGCTATGCTATTTATAGCCCATGGGTTGAGTTCTTTGCAGAAATTCCATTTGAGTTTACAAGAAAGTTTCACCGAATGAATGAGATTGTTATTTTTATTGGGCATTTTCAATATGCTAACAACTAAAAATTACAGTTAATCCCTGCAGCTAATTTTGCCACCCTACCCAAACAATACTGAATCTCCCCTTCAAGAAGCACAGAACATAGGAGAACAGACTTCTGACCATAGCCTGGATAGGACAAGAAAAAAAATTCTCCCTACACTGAATTCCTACAGGAGAAAGAAGAACACTTCCCCAACTCTAGGGTAAATCAAGGGATGGATGTCATCCATGAGATTGTGCCTGGCTGATCACCAACCTACACAAGACAGAAGACTGGGACAATGGAAGTAAGTGCTGAGAATAGAGCAATAATAAAGCTAAATAGTTTTTAAATAAATAAAGCACATGTGGGAGGCCAACACTAGTAGGCTAACATCCATTCTGTCACTTAAAACATTTCAAGTTGCCCCTTTTATTCCTGCCTCCAGAATGTGGGAATGTTTTCCATCTTAATTTAGTTCTTTTCTTATCTTTTTCCTTGAAGGAATTACAGAAAATGCTTTCTTTTTCATTCTAGCTTTGGCTTTTCTTTAAACCAGAGAAATTCTATCTAATGGTTCTTTTCATTAGAGGTTCCCACCCACAGGGATTTTTGTCTCTCTCCCAAGGCCTAGAGTGGGAGCAAGGGACTCCTGGTGAGAGGCAAATCCTATCACCTCCCTTTCTTCCACCCACCCCATCAGTAAAATGAGGGAGTTAAACTAGATGGCCTCTAGCCCCCCTTCTAGTCCTAAATCTGCGATCCTAGAATCCTAAATTAAGTGACTTACCGATGTTCATACAATTAATGAATATGGAAGATAGGATTCAAACCCAAGTCTTTCCTGACTCAAAAGTCCAGCCCTCCTTAATCGTAGAAGCTTGAGAATTTTACTTTGATGGAAAAAGAACTTCATTTCTGTTAGAATTAATTCTTTCAATTCAGACAAGATTTCTTTTCCTATAGGGGAATTTAATTTCAGTGAATGGAGAAGAAATGTTCCTCTGAGAGAGAAAATCAATCATTTCGTTCTCCATGCATTACACTTTACTTGGGGGAGTCACCTCTGACTCTAGAACTTTCAGACTGGAAGGGTGGTCTTGGAAGGGGTAGACTCAATCAATCAATTGATCAATACACATTTGTTAAGTTACATGTAAGAAAACTATAAAGCTAGAAATAGGTCAAGTTATAAAGTATTTTAAATTCCAAACATAGGAGTTTATATCCAACTCTTCCCTGTTCACACAGTTGCCCCTCATCACCAGAGGCCTAGATCATTGAAACAACCTCATAATTGGTCTCCCTGCTTCAAAGCCATCCTACACACCATAACCAAGATACTTTTCCTTAACTTCAGGTCTGACCACATAATTCTTCTATTTAGTCAACTCCAGTGATTCCTTACTCCCTCAGAAATTAGATATCAGCTCCCACCTTTCCAGCCTTATTGGACATTGTTTTCTTCTGTACTTTGAAATCCAACCAAAATGGCCATCCCTGTTCCTCACATAGGACACTCCATTCTCCATCTCCACACCTTTGGCCTGGCTGTTTCACATGCCCGTAATCCATTTGCTCCTTACCTTTGTCTCATAGAGGCCCTTTCTTCTTTCAAGATGCAGCCAGATACTACTTAGGTGAAGTGTTGCCTGATCTCCCAGCTGCTAGTGCCCTTCACCCCAAACAATGTAATATTTAACTATTTTGTAAATATTATAAATATTTTTGGAAATATTTTGGAAATATTGTAAATATTCATTCATTTTAAATATCTGATACATATATATGTATGTATGTATGTATGTATGTATGTATGTACTTATTCTCTCCTGCATTCAAATGTAAGCTCCTTGGGAGTAGGAATTGTTTCATTCTTTCTGCTTGTATCCCCAGAATGTAGCACAGTGCCTGGTGCATAGTCAGGGCTTATTAAATATTTGCTTCTTGACTATGTGATTGCTTATTGAAAGCCATTGAAAGTTTATGTAGTAATTTGTGCAGAAATCATGTGGGAGTGAGAGAGTGACATGGTCAGACCTATGCTTTAAGAAAAATTACATTGGCAACTATGTGAAGGATAGATTGGAGTCAGGACCTGAGGCTTGAGTTAGAAACACCAAACTAAAGGCCATCACAATAGTTCAGGAAAGAAGTGAATAGGGAATGAGCTAAGGTGATGATTGTATAAGTAGAAAAAAGGGTAAAAAGTCACAAGATGCAGTGAAAAAAGAAATTACAAGATTCGACAAGCGATTAAATATGTAGGGTAAGTAAGAGTAAGGAGATGAGGTTGATAGCAAGATTTCAAACTTGAGTGACTGGAAAGATGATGGTGCCCTTGATAGTAATAGGGAAATAAGGAAAAGGGGTCAGTTTGGGAGAAAAGATAATAAGTTCTGCTTCAGACCTTTGGAGTTTGAGATGTTTAAGGTACATCTTGTTCTAGATGTCAAAGAGACAGTTGGTGATATGAGGTTATCTAAGAGGAGCTAGGGCTGGATGCATACATATCTGGGAATCATCTGCATAGATATGATAGTTGAACCCATGGTAGATGGTGAGATCGCCAAGTGATAGAATATAGAGGAAAAACAGAAGAAAACCAAGGATGGAGCCTTTAGGGATATCCACAGTTAGTAGGCCTGACATGGATGAAGAACCAGCCTGGAAAAGGAGCAGTTACACAGATAGAAATGTAACCAAGAGAGAAGAGAAATGAAAACCACAAGGAAAGAGAGTATCCAGGAGGAGATGAATAACAGTGTTAAATGTTGCAGAGAGATCAAGAAGGGTGAAGATTGAGAAATATCATTAGATCAGACATTTGTGAGATCATTGGTGACCAATGTGGGGGGTGGGGGCAATTTTAATTAAATAATGAGATAAGAAGCCAAATTGCAGTGTTTAGAAGAGAGAGGCTAGGAGATGGGGAATGGAATTTAAATTATTTTTTTCAAGTAATATAGCTGAGAAATCAAGGGAAGGTATAGTGTAATAGTTATCAGGCAAGGTAAGATCAAATGAACTTTTTCAAAGCTGAGAAAGACTTATGAGAGTGTGTAGGCAGTAAGGAAGACATAAGATTGGAAGAGATTGAAGATTAAAGAGAGTGTAGAAATGAAAGTTGGCTCAATTTTTTGGAGAAGATGAGAATGGATGGAATCAAAGCTTCCTATTTCATGAAATTATAAATAAATAAATACCTCTGTTACTTGAGTATTTGAATTCCCAGAACTTCCTTTTTCCCTTTTGGATAGAGAAGGAATTATATTCCCATTGGTAATAAATGTATTTCAATCCAAAGAGCATTTTACTTTCTATGTTGATGATTTTTAAGAATTTAATATTACTATATTTTCACATCCTAACTTCCTTCTTCCTTCCTCTCCCTCCACCCTTGAATCTCTTGCCCTGTTGTCTTATTGTCTTCTTGACAAACCCTACCCTTGGATCACTTCCGCTACTCACCTCTTTTTTTTTTTCTACTCAGGCACTGTTAAACAGAACTGAAAGAAGTCTTAAAATTCTACTGACTTGGTCTACAACAAATTCATGTGATCTAATTATCTTATCTCAACTGGATTGATTGTTCTCCTCTTAATAAAAACAAACCCAAAATCTATTACAAACACATATAGTCCTGAAAAACTAATTTCTGCATTAATGATTTAAAAAAGGCCACAATTTGCTCTCTAAGCCCATCCCCTCTCTATGTGGGGGTGGCTACTATACTTCATCATGACTTCTCTGGAGTTGTGATTGTTCATTGTGTTGATTACACTTTCTAAGTCTTTCAAAATAGTTTGTCTTTATATTGTTATTAACTAAATTATTCTGATTCTGCTCACTTCACTTTGCATCCATTCATACAAGTTTTCCCAGCTTTCTCAAACTCTTTGTACATTTTCTTACAGCACAATAGCATTCCATCACAAACATATGCCATAACTTGTTCAGCCGTTCCTCAATTGATGGCAGCTTCTTAGTTTCTAATTATTTGTCACCATGCAAAGTACTGCTAATATGTTTGAACATATGGGTCCTTTTCCTCGTTCTTTGATCTTTCTGGGGTATAGACCTAGTAACAGTATCTCTTGGTCAAAGAGTGTGCACATTTTTATAGCTTTGGGGGCATAGTTCCAAATTGCTTTCCAGAATGGCTAGACCAGCTCACAGTTCTATGAATAGTGTATTAATGTACTTGTTTTCCCACAAGCCCTCCAGCATTTGTCATTTTCCTTTTTTATCAACATTGCCAATATAATGGGTATCTTGTGGTACCTCAGAGCCATTTTAAATTAGATTTCTCTAATTTTTAGTGATTCTGAACATTTTTTATATATGGCTGTTGATAACTTGGATTTTTTCCTCTAGGAAATATCTATTTATATCCTTTGCTTATCAACCGGAAAATGACTTTTATTCTTTAAAAATCTGAATCAGTTCTCTACATATGTTAGATATGAGACAGTTATCAGAGAAACCTGATGCAATAATTTTCCCAATTTCCTTTTTCTCTTTTAATTTTAGCCACATTAGTTTTGTTTTTGCAAAACTTTTAATTTTATGTACTCAAAATTATCTATTTTACCTCCTGTGAACTTCTCTATCTCTTGTTTTGTACCTGTCCATAGATCTGATAGGTAATTTCTTCCATGTTTCACTCCTTTTTTATGCTGACACCCTTTTCACATAAATCATATACCAATTTGGAGAGTGTCATGTGATGCAGTGTGAGCTATTGCTATATAGACAATTAGATACCTAGTTATTATATTGGCTTAAATTACTGATGAACTATTAATATTTCTCCAATTATTTAGATCTCTTTATTTATCTAAAGAGTGTTTTCAATTGTGCTTATATTTCCTGTGTGTGTCTTGGCAAGAAGATTACCAAGTATTTTATACTATTTATAGCTATTTCAAATAGAATTTTTATTTCTATTTCTTCCTGATGGATTTTGTTGTTAATATACAAAAATGCTAATGATTTGTTTGTGTTTATTTTATGTCTAGCAACTTGGCTACAGTTTTTAGTTGCTTCAATTTTTTTGCTTGATTCACTAGAGTTCTCTAAGTAAATCATCATATCATCTGCAAAGAGTGAAAATTTTTATTTCCTCTTTGCCTATACTTATACCTTCAATTTCTTCTTCTTGTCATTGATGTAACTAGCATTTCTAACACTATAGTGAATAGTAATGGATATCTTTTTTAACCCTGATCTTATTAGAAAGGGCTATAATTTATCACAATAATGTAAAAGACTGGCCCTTGGATTTAGAGAAATATTAGTAATCATATTAAAGAAAGATCCTTTGATTCCTTACCTTTCTAGTGTTTTTTAATAACAATGTATGCTGTATCTTGTCAGAAAACTTATATTGATAATCAAAAAAACTTTTGGAACAAAAAAACGAATAATATTGAGGGCACAATTAGAGAGACTGGCTCAGCGCCTTCATTTCTCTCTTCTCTACGCATTCCCAAATTCAGAAATATCAGGTTACAAGGGCAAGACGGTCAGAAAAAGGAAAAATATTCATCAGCTCTAGATTCCTGGAATACAACAATAGAACTAGAAAAATTTTTTGAAATGAAATTTTTAATCCTATTTTGGGAGAAAGGTGCATTATGCTATCACCCAAAGATCATCTTTGCCAGGGAAGAATTCCTTAAATAGTGTATAGTGGGGAGAGATCGTTATTTTGCCTCCTTACATCTTGTCATCCTTGTCTTTTGTTTTTCTATTGCTGCCAATCAATAGAAAATAAAAACAATGCTTTTTTGAACAAGCTGTGATCTGAAATGGGAAGATATTGCTAATTTTCATTATTTTTTAATAATTAAAAGTCCAGGTAATCCCAATAGTTCACATCCCCTTAAAAAAAGAGAACAACCCAACACAAATCAGTACAAGTCAGTATAGGACCTCCCCAGCCTCAAGCCTCATCCTTTCACAGAATTCCTCCAGAGGAGTAACTAGGTATCTCCCAGCTCCAGGGGAAGGTGAAGGAAAGCTTCCATCTAGGAGATGACCCTGACTGGATGTCCTGTGGCCTATAGACCCAGAAGCTGATTTGATTAAAATAAGCATTTGGTATAAAATCACAATAAAGTGAAATATTTAAAAATAAAATGCCAGTAAAATATAGGCCACAGGCAGGCAGGTGGTGCAGTGGATAAAGGGCTGGACCTAGAGTCAGGAAGACCTGAGTTCAAATCCAGTCTTGGATACTCAGATATCTATCCCAGGGCAAGTTACTTAATGTCTGTCTGTCTCAGTTTCCTTAACTGTAAATGGGAATCCTAATAGCAACTACTTCACATAGTTATTCTGAGGATCAAATTAGTTTATATTTGTATGGCACTTAAAAAAGTGCCTGTTACATAGTCTGCACTTAACAAATATGTATTCCTACTTCTTGAATTTAGACCAGGGATGGAGAACCTGTGGTCTCGAGGCCACATATGGCCCTATAGATTCTCAAGGGTGGCCCTTTGATTAAATTCAAACTTCATAGGACAAATTCCCTTAATAAAAGGATTTGTTCTGTAAAACTTGGACTCAGTCAAAAGGCTGCACCCAAGGACCACATGTGGCCTTGAAGCCACAGGTTCCCCACCCCTGATCCAGGTCATCAGTCTTTGAATATTCTTTTTATAATTAACACCTTTGGCTCTATGTAATGTCTTCTTATCCTCAGTGAGAAGCCTACCAATCAATTTTCAAGCACTCTCTGAAGATTGCTTTTTTTTAACCCAGAGATTTTAAAATAATAAACTTGTCCAAGTAATTTACCAAAAAAATTCATTTGTTTCTTTGTATCATTTAGTAAATATTTCCAATTCCCTGGACTATCTATAGCATCTCACATAGCCTTGTCAATAGATCTAAGGGTGTAGATCTAAGGGTATCATTTTAACTTTTCCTGAGATTCAGCAACCAAGTTACCTAACTTTACTCTCAATATACACAGTAATACAACAAATAATGGTACTCACACAAATATATGGCAAAGTTATCTTTAAAGTCATACTTGAGGGATAATAGAAGGGAGGGCAGATTGGGGGAAGGGGTAATCAGAAGCAAACACTTCTGGGGAGGGACAGGGTCAAAAGAGAGAAGAGAATAAAATGGGGTGGGATAGGATAGGATGAAGTTTTTCACAACATGACTATTATGGAAGTGTTTTGCATGACTACACATGTATAACCTATATCGATTTGCTTGCCATCTCAATGAAGGTGGGTGAGGAGGTAGGAAGGGAGAGAATTTGGAACCCAAAGCTTTAAAAACAAATGATAAAAATTGTTTTTACATGCAACTGGGAAATAAGAAATATAGGCAATAGGGAATAGAAATATATCCTGCCCTGAAGGAAAATAGAAGGGGATAGAAGGGAGGGCAGATTAGGGGAAGGAGTATTCAGAATGCACACTGTCTTGGGGTGGGGAAGGGATGAGATGGGGAGAAAAAAAATCTTGTGGAAATGAATGTTGAAAACTAAAAATTAATTAATTAATTTTTAAAAAGGATTACATACAAAAAAGTCTTATTTGAAAAGGAAACAGCAGAAAACTTATTGTCTTATAGCAGGAAAATAAAAGAGAAAGAAAATATGATTTTTCCCCAATAGATTCCTGCCATACTAAGGTATTCAAGATATGAATCTAGCATAAACTCCTTAAAAATAGTGCCTATGGAAATGTCTACTTTATTTATGGGTTTATAAGATAACCTTAACCCAAGTGCAAGAGACTCCGTAGTTCTACATTTTCCAAAGTCGTAGCTCATGAGCCACCACTGATATATTTATCTTTACTAGGGATTCAGAGGACACAAAGAGTTTAAAGCAAAGACATTTAATGAAATAATATAGTATGAAAAAGTACCATGAGCCTCTCCCATGTCAAAGTCTAGGGTAACTTCTCCCACAAATATGTATTCTATTACTGGGGAAAATTGTATTTGCAGGGAATACATATGGTCAGGTTTTACATGGAGCTCTGGCAAGGATTCACACACGGAAGTACATATATGATGTGAACACATGAGGCAAGAGCACATATTTAGAGGAATTCATAAACGAGTAACATGTGTACCCTCAGTATATGCACAGAAGGGGCAACTTTTATCTCGAATGATGTTATTATCACATTGCTCTTGTCTAACCTGCCCCTGGCAGGTTTCTTGTGGGATGAAGTATCTTCTAGATATGTAGCTTCCAGAGGATGTGTAGTCTTTGATGAACACTTAGTTTTGGGCATTGTTTTCCCCACCCAAGTCTCACATGGCTGCAACCCAATATTCATCCATTGGTCCAATAGTTGCTATTAACTTCTCTCAGTTTTCAGATTGTGAATGCTTTAGAGGAAGCACTCTCCTTTCCACATAGGAGGGTAAGTGGATTCAGTTATGTAATTTTAGTTTTTAAGTAAATGCATTCCCTACTGCCACTCTTTTAGAAATCAGAAGCCCTTAACATACCCAACCATTAGACTAGAGGATAACACACTGTAAGGAAAATCTTTTTCTGGTTGGTTTTTTTTTTCTTGTTTAAGAAGTTGTCATGTTTTTATCACAGCCTTGTCTAGAAGGAGCTTTCCTTTCCAGAATGAGATTCTTTGCAAAGGTTCCAGAGGCAGAGGAAAAAATTCAACCCCAACTGCCCAGTGCCTTGAGGCTCAATTCTATTTTTTAATTCTATTTCTTTGGCACTGAGCCTTCCTTCTTTGTGAGATACCTTTCCCTAATTTATTACTAGAAAGTCTATGTGACTTCCTGTTTACTTTCTAGTAGTTAAACTATTTCAATTTCTATCCCTCCAAAACAGATATTCTTATAATCCAGGGTGCATGAACTTATTTTTTAAACATTTAATAGCTATTTTAACATAACTGGCTTCTATTATAATCCCATTATTTTATTTTTTGCATTAAAACATTATTCTGAGAAAGGATCTATTGGCTTACCTAGATGGCCAAATGGGCCCATAACATCAACAAAACTTTGCTTTAGGGGCAGCTAGGTGGCACAGTGGATAGAGAACCAAGTCAGGAGGACCTGAGTTCAAATCCAGCTTCAGATACTTGCTAACTGTGTGACCCTGGGCAAGTCACTTAACCCTGATTGCCTCCCTCCCCCCAAAAAAATAAAAAGGAAGCTTTACTTTAGAGTAAACTCTTCCAGAAAACTCCTAAGAACTCTATTTGGGATCCCCTGGTTACTCAGCTCCCAAGCTCTTCAATTTTACCATAACCTCAGGGGCACAAGATATTTTAATGTCATCTTCATGTTCTCTTTCCAAGTGAAAATTCCTTAAAGACCACATATCATTTGTTCAGTATTTATAATGTTTAAATATCTCCTCATTAGGACCCGTATCCAAATCTCCCTCTCCCTCTCTCTCTCTCTCTGTCTCTTAAAGAATTTCAGAATTTAAATGTATTTCACAAGGTTCCCACTCCAGCACATTCTACAAGAAAAATTCCCACTACACCATCCCCAACAAGTGGTCATCTGACCCCTCCTTGAAAATCTCCAGTGAGAGGGGGCCCAATATCCCCTAAGGCAACCCCTTCCATTTTTTGATGGTTCAAATTACTGGGAATTTGTTCCTGACATCAAGCCTCAATTAATTTCTTTTCAACTTCCATCTATTTCTCTTCTTGGATCAAAGAGAACAAGTCTATTCTCTTTTCTACGTGACAGTCTCTGAAATACTTAGAGACATCTGTCATGCCCCACCCCTAGTCAATTTTCTCTTTTTGAGGCAAAGCGTTGCAATTTCTTTCAACCAATCCTCTTATGCCCTGAACTCAAGATGCTTTACCAACATGATTGTCCTCTCTAGCTGCTCTCCGGTTCATCTCTCTGTGATGATACCAATTTTGACAGAACAAACCACTCTTCCTATTAAAGGAGAAATTATTCATAATGGGAAGAAGTGGTCCATTTTAAGGTTTTACCAATCCAGTTCATCCCAACATATACTACTCTGACTTTTCTACTCCCAACTCCAATCCCTCTTTCAGGCTCCACTGAGCACAGCAAAGCAGTCTCCATAGCCATGAGAAAGAAAAAAACCTTTCTTCACTAATCACTTAAAAGGATATTCAAGGGGCAGCTAGATGGTGCAATGGATAGAGCACTGGTCCTAGATTCAGGAGGACCTGAGTTCATATCTGGCCTCAGACACATAACACATACTAGCTATGTGACCCTGGGCAACTCACTTAACCCCATTGCCTAGTCAAAAAAAAAAGATATTCAAGGGGTCTCCCCAAATCTATTATAAACTCAGGGAAATCTTTCTTCCATGAGATTTACAAATGTGACATTTGATTGATAGTCCAAAATAATTATGGTCTGAGTTAAGAAACAATAAAATAAAATGTTTTGATAAATAAAAATAAGATTAAAAATCTTTAGGCAACCTAGGGTTAACATGGCAGATCTCATTCTATCACTTTAACCATTCAGAATAGCCCTCTTTTCCCCATATTCCCATTCTCATGTATTATATGGGACTATTTCCCACATTAGCTTCCTATTTTTATTTTGTCCCCTATTATTTGTTCCCATATGTTGGTTGATTACAGAGGGGGGAAATGAGAAATGTTACATTTACAAACAAATCTTCTTAATTATGTGGTTGCTTCAGATGGCATTACAATTCTTTACCACCACAGGATTCTTACTAGAGCAAGGATTTAATCTTGATTCTTTCTTAAAGGAAGATTGTGTGTTATAAATCTTGAGAAATAATTTGTTTTAACTAGACTTCACTCTCCTCGCCCCATACATACACACACAAATACGATAGCACAGAAATACACCCTGATATCTGACTGAGAGAAGCCTTCATGGCTAAGAACAGTATATCCTGGGGGCTGTCTTTATGGATGTCCAGCTGAAGGCTAGAGATAGGTTGTCATTCTAGAAACAACCTCCTAAGATAGCAAGAGCCATTTGAGGTCATCTTTTCTGTCTTCCGCCTCTCAGCAGGATAACATTTTGGAAAGACATTAAGAGAGTTATTGAGCCTTACTCTCCAAAGATTGCCTGGGAGAAACCTTCAGGGCTTGGAGTAGAGATAATGTGTAGAGTGAACCTCATTCTTGCCTCAACTCTTGTCTGTATGTGTGTTATTCTAATAGGATACTGAATTCTGTGTGAGATCCCTGGCCTCCCCTTTTTTCCCTCCAAATCCTCAGGCCATTTTCATGGATGTCCAAGGTCATCTAGGCCACCCTCCTGAATCCAAAGAGGACGATTCTTAAGACTTCTAGAAGAAGATAACTAGGACACCGTACTAAATGCAAAATGGCTGAAAACCCTAAAGATTTCTTTCTTTCCATACTGATTTCCACAGACTTTCTGTCTTCTCTCTCTCCTGAGTAGATAAATTTATTCAGGGAGAGAGAAAGTTTTTTTCCCTTGGTAATTGTTTTTAATTTCTTTTGCTTCTACATAATCTTCATTTCCAAACATAACCATCCCTCCCACCAAGTCATCCACAATGATAACAATAAAAAAGAGGATATAAAATTTTCCGAAAAACCAGTCAATACTTCATTAAAGCCCTACATTCTGGAAAATTCCATACCTATTGTACCCTACCTCTGCAAGAAAGGGAGGAAGGCATGTTTTCTCATTTCTTCTTGGACAGACATGGTTGTTAGTATCGCACAACCCTGTTTCAGTTTTTTGTTCTTTCCATTTACATGATTTTATTCACTCTATTTATGACTATCCTGTCTCTGTTCACTTCACTCTGCATCAGTTCATACAAGTCTCCTCATGCATCACTGAATCTTCATATCTACCTGCATGGAAAATGGAAAAATGGGCTCTGGAGATGAATCAGCAGCTCTCAAGGAAAGAAAATCAGGAAGAAAATCGATAAGATGTGAAAAAAGGTTTCAAACCACTAATAATTAAAAAATAAAAATCAAAGCACTTCTGAGAGTCCATTTCACACGCGTCAAATTGGCAAAAATTACCCCCCAAACTCAAACCTATCAGCTTTTGAGGCCCTACAGGAAAGCAAGCACATCAATGCACAGTTGGGGGACCAGTGAATAGTCACAACCATGTGCAAAGCAATTAAGAATTATGTGGGTAGTCTAGAAATTTTTGTATAGTGAAAACAAAACACATTTTAAAAAAACTTTTTTAAAAAAAATTTTCAACAAAAATAGCGCTATTTCCCAGAACTCTTACCTAGAATCCTGAGTCAAGATGCAAGAACCCTCTTTAGTCAGATACAGGACCCAGTCACTGGGGATGCTGACTCCTCAAGCTCACTAGGTAGTGCAGTGGCTATTGTATTGGTTTGAAAGGTAGGAAGACGAGTTCCAACCTGACCTCAGACACTTACTAGCTGTGTGACCCTGGGCAAGTCACTTAACCTATATATTCCTCAATTGCCTGAATTGTAAAATTAGAATAATAATATCACCTATCTCCCAGGATCAAGTTAAATAATACTTTCTTTTGAAATAGTATTTTATTTCTTCCAATTGCATGTGAAGACAATTATTATCAATCATTTTAAAAAAATGAGTTCCAAATTTTCTCTCTCTCCCTCCCTCACCACCCCCTTCCTAAAATGGTAAGCAATTTGATTTAGGTTATGTATGTGCTATCATACAAAACCCATTTCCATATTAGTTATGTTGTGAAAGAAGAAACAGGCCGAGAGAAAAAAATCATAAAAAAAAATTAAGTAAAAATAGTATGCTTCAATATGCATTCAGACTCCATCAGTTCTTTCTCTGGATGTGGATAACATTTTCCATCATGAGTTCTTTGGAATTGTCTTGGATCATATTGAGAAGAGCTAAGTCATTCATAATTGATCATCACACAATGTTGCTGATACTGTGTACAATGTTCCTCTGATTCTGCTGACTTCACTTTGCATCAGTTCAAGCAAGTCTTTCCAGGTTTTCCTGACATCTGTCTTCTCATCATTTTTTATAGCACAATAGTATCGTATTACATTCATATACCACAATTTCTTCAGCCATTCCTCAACTAATGGGTCTCCCTTCAATTTCTAATTCTTAGCTACTACAAAAAGAGTAGCTATAAATATTTTTGTACATTTAGCTCCTTTCCCCTTTTTTGTGATCTTTTTTGGAACACAGACCTAGTAGTGGTATTGCCAGGATATGTACAGTTTGATTGCCCTTTGGGCATAGATCCAAATAGTTCTTCCAGCATGGTTGGATCTGTTCACAACTCCACCAATATTGCATTAGTGTCCCAATTTTACCACATCCTTTCCAACATTTATTATTTTTTTCTGTCATATTAGCCAATCTGATAGGTGTGAGGTGGTACCTCAGAGCTGTTTTAATTTGAATTTCTCTAATCAATGTGATTTAGAACATTTCTTCATATCACTATAGATAGCTTTGATTTCTTCATCTGAAAACTGCTTGTTCATATTCTTTGACCATTTGTCAATTAAGGAAGGGTTTGTATTCTTATAAATTTGGCTCAGTTTTCTATATATTTGACAAATGAGGTTTCTATCAAAGATACTATCTATAAAGAATATTTCCATATCACACCTATCAGATTGGCTAACATGATAAAAAAGGAAAATGATAAAATGATAAATTGGAGATGTGGGGAAATTGGAACATCAATGCATTGCTGGTGAAGTTGTGAAATGATCCAACCATTCTGGGGAGCAATTTGGAACTATACCCAAAGGGCTATAAAAATGTGCATACCCTTTGACCCAGCAACAGCATTTCTAGGGCTGTATCCCAAAGAGATCATAAAATGGGAAAAGGAACCACATGTACTAAAATATTTGTAGCAGCTCCTCCTGTGGTGACAAAGAATTGGAAATTGAGGGGATGCCCATCAACTGGGGAATGACTGAAGAAGTTGTGGCATATGAAAGTAATGGAATACTATTGTGCTATAAGAAATGATGAGCAAGTGAACTTCAGAAAAACCTAGAGAGACTTGTATGGACTGATGTTGAGTGAAGTAAACAGAATCAAGAAAATGTTGCACACAGTAACAGCTATGTTGTGTGATGACTAACTTTCATAGACTTGGCTGTTCTCAGCAATGCAAAGATCTAAAACATCTCCAAAAGTCTCCCAATGGAATGTGCTATCCACATCCAGAGAAAGAACTGTGGATTTGGAATGAAGATCGAAGCATACTATTTGATCTTTTTTTCTCTTCTGTTTTGTTTTGCCTCTTCTTTTTTGTGGTTCCTCCTATTGGTTCTAATTCTTCTTTACAACATGACTAATGTGAAAATGTTTAATAGTAATGTAGATGTAGAGTCTATATCAGATTGCATGCCATCTTGGGGAGAGAGGTGGGGAGGGAGGGGGAGAAAATTCAAAACTCAAAAGCTTATGGAAGTGAATGTTAAAAACTAAAACTAACAATAAAAATAAAATAAAATAAAATATTTCACAGCTTTCTGTTTTCCTTCTAATCTTGGTTGCATTGATTTTGTTTGTGCAAAACCTTTTAAATTTAATTTGGTCAGAATTCTTCATTTTGCATTGCAAGATGCTTTCCATCCCTTGTTTGGTCATAAATTCTTCCCTTCTCCATAGATCTGAAAAGTAACTATTTCTAGCTCTTCTAATTTGCTTATGTCACCTTTCATGTCTAAATCACGTACCCATTTTGACCTCATCTTGGCACACAGTGTAAGATGTTGGTCTATATCTAGTTTCTGATGTGTTCCAGTTCTTCCAGAAATTTTCATCAAATAGTGAGTTCTTGTCCCAAAAAACAGGATCTTTGCACTTTTTAAATGTTAGGTTACTATGGTAACTTCCTACTGTGTCTTGTGTACCTAATCTATTCCACTGATCCACTTCTATGGTTCCTAGCCAGTACAAGATAGTTTTGATGATTATTACTTTATAATAAAGTTTGAGATCTTATACAGCTAGTCTACCTTTCTTCACATTTTTTTCATTAATTTCTTGGTATTTTTGACCTTTTGTTCTTCCAGATGAACTTTGATATATTTTTGTAGTGTTATAAAATAATTTTTGGTAGTTTGATTAGTATGGCACTAAATGAGTGAATAAATTTAGGTAGAATTGCTGTTTTTATTATATTGACTCTACCTATCCATGAGCAATTGATATTTTTCAGTTGTTTAGATCTGCCTTTACTTGTGTGAAAAGTGTTCCCTAATTGTGTTCATGTAGTTTCTGGATTTGTCTAGAAGGCAAACTTCCACATACTTTATATTGTCTAGAATTTTTTCTTTTTTCTCTTCCTGTTGGGTTTTGTTGATAACATATAGAAAAGATAATGTTTTGTGGGTTTATTTTATATCTTGCAACTTTGCTAAAGCTGTTAATTATTTCAACTACTTTTTTAGTTAATTCTCTAGGATTCTCTAAGTACACCACATCATATCATCTGCAAAGAGTAATAGTTTTGTTTCCTCATTGCATATTCTAATTCCTTCAGTTCCTTTTTTTCTCTTATTGCTATTGCTAGCATTTCTAGTAGAATACTGAATAATAATGGTCATAACAGGCATCCTGGCTTCACCCCTGATCTTATTAGGAAGTTTTTTAGATTATCCTCATTACAGGTAATGCTTGATGATGGTTTTTGAGAGATATTACTTCTAATTTTAAGGAAAGCTCCATTTGTACCTATGTTCTCTAGTGTTTTTAATAGGAATGGGTGTTGTATTTTGTCAAAATCTTCTTCTGCATCTATTGAGATAATCAATCATAAGATTTCTGTTGGTTTTGTATGGTCAATTATGCTGATAATTTTGTTAATATTGATCCAGCCCTTCATTCCTGGTTTAAATCTCATCAGGTCATAGTGTATAATCCTTGTGATATTTTTCTGTAATATCCTTGCCAGTATTTTATTTAAATTTTTGTGTCAATATTGATTAGGAAAATTGGTCTATACTTTTCTTTCTCTGTTTTAGCTCTTGCAGGTTTAGGTATCAGCACTGTGTTGGTGTAATAAAAGGGATTTGGTAGGACTCTTTCATTTATTTTTCCAAGTAGTTTATATCATACAAATTTATTGGCATACAATACAAAATATTTCCTAATTATTGCTTTAATTTCCTCTTCTTTGGTGGTAAATTCACCCTTTTCATTTCATATATGTGGTCAGAGAGAGAAAGGAGACAGAGAGGGAGGAAGACAGGGAGACAGAGAGGGAGGAAGACAGAGAGACAGAGAGAGAAAGAGAGAGAGAAGAAGAAGGAGGAGGAGGAGGAAGAGGAGATACAGAGGTAAAAAGAGAGACCCAGAGAAAGACAGAGAGACAGAGTAGGGTGTTTTTTGAGGCACCAAAAAGATAATGTATATGAAATATGTTATACAAATTTCACAGCATCACATAAGTGCTAATCATTAATGTCAGTTCTCTTAAAATTCAATGTATTTTGACACTGACTTCAGCTAAGAAAAAATTATGAATCTTGTCATGCAGGGGAGTAACAGTATTGTGTATTGTATACACATATACATATATACTTATAGGTATAGATATATGTTCATATGTGTGTACATATATACAAATTTGTGGTCAGAGAGAGAAAGGAGACAGGGAAGGAGGAAGAGAGAGACAGAGAGAGAGAGACAGAGAAAGATTGAAATTGAGAGAGAGGGAGGGAGACAGAGAGAGAGAGAGAGGAGGAAGAAGAGGAGGAGGAGGAGGGGAAAGAGACACAGAGGAAGACAGAGAGACAGACTGAGGCTAAAATGGGAAGGGGAAGTAGGAGGGAGAGATGAAAGAAACCAAGAGAGGGAAAGGGAAAGAAAGAAAGAGGCAGGGGAGGAAGGGGGGAGAGAGAGACCTGTGTTAAAATCCCAACCCAGGTATTTACCAGCTATATGACCTTGGTCAAGTCACTGCACCTCTCTATAGGCTTCAGTTCTTCATTTGTACAATGTGGATAAAGACATCAATAGCATTTGCTTCACAGGGTTGTTGTAAACATCAAATGGAATAATGTATTGAAAACACTTTGCAACGTTTAAAGTGCTGTATAAAAATAAGTTATTGTTGTCATGGTTCATATTTCAGTCTGAAGTGCAGGAAGCTTCCTTTGGATAGCAAAAATATCACCAATGGCAGCAATCAGCAGCCACATTTCAATTTTAGTATTGGTACCAACAGCTTCTAAACACTGCATAACCACTTCATTTTTATATTTCAGCTTTGCCCAGTTCTTGTGATCTGCATCTTTCCAAGAGTTTTCCTAGGTCTTATTCTCTTTTCTTGGTATCTTCAAAGCAGGACCTCACTATCACCCTTCCAAACAAATTGTTAGAAGACAAAGGCTTTGATCTGATTCAGAGATTCTGCTGATAGGTGGTATACTACAAGGAGGTCATCATCAAAAAGAAAGGCTCCCCATATGCCATCGTATTTATAGCAGCTCTTTCTCTTATAACAAACAACTAGAAACAAAGGAGATGCCCATCGATTGTGAGAGGGTTGACCAAATTATGGTACATGAATGTCATGGAATGTAACTGTGCTTGGAGAAACAATGAATATTGTGAATGCATAGAAGCATGGAAAATTCTACATGAACTGATGCAGAGGAAGGTAAGTGGAGCCTGGGAAATAATAAACAGGATAACTACATAAATGTCAATGGATAAAACATCAACCACAAATCCAGTGAAGAGGGGTATTGTGAAATTAGAAATAACAATCAGCCCTGAAGATGAGCTATGCAAACATACCTTTTACATTAGAAGAGCAATTAATTGGTTAAGAACACTAATTAAACTTTAGGTGTTTTTTGGTGTATTGATCACTTTTGCTCATTTATTTTCCTTTTCTTTCTTCTCTTTTTCCATTTCAAAAAATTATCTGTTATGAAGTGTGGCTTTCTGGGAGATGAGAGGGGATACAGGGAAAATCTCAGTGCTGTAAAAATAAAACATATGGGGCAGCTAAGTGGTGCAGTGCATATAGCACTGGCCCTGAAGTCAGGAGGACTTGAGTTCAAATCTTACCTCAGGCACTTAATATTTACTAGGTGTGTGACCCTGGACAAGTCACTTCACCCTGATTGTCTCACTAAAAAAAATTAATAAAAGTTATTTTTTAAAGAAGATGAATGTTTTAGAACCAAATCAATTCCTAGTTTATGGGCATATAATTACCATTCTCCCAACTAAAACCAGGGCTCAGATAGCCTTTATTCTCTTATATGGAAATAAAATTTTCACACAGACAAGTTTCCAGCATGTAATAGAGTCTCTAGCACATAGCAGGCACTTTAAAATGCTTGTTGACTGTCTATTCAGATGCATACATTTTCAAAATCCATTCAGCCACTCAAAATTAATTTGGGAATGAAACATTCTACATAGGCCATTCATAAAAGGCTTAGTCAAGTAAACTTTATAATATAAATTTTTCAAAACAACCTTAAAATTACAGATTCAAAAGAGTACTAAATCCATAATTTCACATGGTCTGATGAAGGCCCTTTCCTTCTCAACAAAGCTGTCAGCTCCACCTCCCCCACTTAAACTCACACAAACACAAACTTGAAGCCAAAAGTTCCATAATTCTTCCCTCCCAAGTGACTTGTTTTTGCACCTACCAACTTGTTAGAGAAAGGAGTACTTTCCAAACCAACTTAAAATTCAATACAATAGTAGATATAGATATAGATATATAGATATAGATATAGATATATACATCTGTATATATGTGTATATAGATATATATATAGATATATATAGAGAGAGAGAGAGAGAGATGTGTGTATATTCGAACTCACACAAACACAGAGCAAAGAGTTCTGCCTAAAGTCTCCATTTAAATAAGGATATAAGTCCAACTATCTCTTCATTTCCCACCAGGCTCCACTCTTTTGTACTGGACTCCATCATGTTCTCTTGCCAAGTACTTTCCCTCCCCCACCTCCTCATTTTCAACTTCCTTTTGTCAGTCCTTCCCCCATGAGATTGTAAGCTCCTTGAGGGATGTGTTTTCTTGACTATTGACTATGTGGAAGACCTAGCTAGTACCAAAACTGAGTCTACCCAAGGGTTGGAGTCACCCACAAAGATCCTTACAAAATGGAATAGGAAGTTTGTTTTATCCCATTCCTTTATGCTTACCTCATCCCTCCATCTTGTTGTTCATGGGCTCAGTTTCTCTACTCCACTACTAGTACCAATCCTGTACTGGCCCATACCATTTCAGACTTGGAGCTAGACTACAGATAGCAGAGGTGGTCAAATGTACCACTCATTTGGCATATAAGAGGCAGCAGGACATAGTGGGTAGATATCCAGCCTTGAGGCAGGAAGACCTAGTCTCAATTCCTGCCTTTCCTGTTGCTACCACTGTGGCCAAATCACTTAACCTCACAGTGTCTCCAGATGACACCATGAAACTATAAGTTGCCGAGCAGGCACATATCTACATCTGTAGAGGGAGATTTCTTATCAAGAGTCTCCTAAACCAATGAACTCACAGGTAAAATAGAAAAAAAAAATTTAAATAGGATTATAAATTCAAAGCTAGAAGGGACATCAGAGGTTATCTTGTACAAACCCTTCATATGAGAGATGAGCTAATTAATGAACAAAGATAATAAGTGATTTTCTCAATGTCTCACATAAAGCAAGTACAAAGGCAAGATTTGAATCCAGATCTTTGGACCCCAGAGTTGTTGCTTTTTCTGCTACACTAAGCTTCACATATGTGTGTGAGGATATATTAGAGTAGACATTGTATTGATAGGAATATGACTAGAGCATATATTAATGAACCCTAAATACATAAGCCAGATACCTAAGATAATCTAAAATAACTTAAAATGAAAAACTGAGTCTCCTTTTAGGTCTCATGACCACTGAAGTGCAGAGCCACAGATTGAAGATTTGACTTGGATTTAAAAAAAAAAGGAGGAAACGTAAAATAGGATCTTTATTGGATCAAGGCTTGCTACTCTGCAATTTAATGACAGTATTTAATGAGTGAATTCCTCAAATATCTACAATTACAGAGGAAAGGACATTGCCCATTTAGGATACCTATGTTAAAAATAACAGTAAACCAAACATTGCTTTCCCCTCTTAAAATAAAACTTTTCTCATTTAACACAGATTTGGGGAATTACATAATTGAGTATGCCATTTGGTCTTCATGCCAGAAAGAGCAAAGTGGAAAGTGTTATCTGCCTTGATTTTTTTCTTTTAATGAAAAAATTCACTACCAACAATTCAATGGAATCCTCAGTTAAGAATCCAGCCCTATTTTCATGGCTTGTCAGTGAATGATAGACCCATCTAGTGAGAATGCTAGAACATCTGTCGTCCACATAGAAAACTGTTCCTTGTTATAAATGTGCCACCTCCACAATATTTTCAAGGACAATTTATACAAGATGGGATATTTTTCAGAGACATTTCAAACCCATTCCACTTCTGCTTAACATTAAATATGATCATATGTCCTAAATAGAGCAAAATATGACTTCCAATTTCAGTGATTACAAATGAAACATCTCTTTACCATCTAATGTAGATGGATGACATCAGGCTATGTGGATCCACTGAGGGAAAAAAATTAAAAAACTCTTCACTTCACTGAATCTTTCTCCAATGATATTAAAATGTCATTTGGATTCAATAAATGTAAAATTCTTACTATGTGTCAAGGTAAAACAGACAATAAAGATGTCAAGTTGAATTAGGAGTTCATATTGAACCAATGTATGAAGATTATTTTAATAATACCGAGATATTTCTAGATTCTCAACTGAGGATCTCATTGGATTGTTGGGAGTAAAAGGTGCCCTCTAGGTAAGATCTACCATAACATAAATATTGATCAAAAAGAAGTCTGTGCCTGAATACATTGAGACTTACTAGCATCCTGGAATCCAAACTGAATGGGAAGAATGTATTTAAAGCTATATATATATATATATATACACACACATACATACATTTATATATACATACATACATTTTTTATATTATATAATGTACATATATATATTATATATATATATAGTCTTAATGTATACCTTCCAAATTATAAAGTAAACTGTGACATAACTGGAAAGTATTCTAACAAAAACCCATACAAAATAGATGAGACATAGGTCCCATCACTCTAAAGCAACTATCAAAAGATTAAGACTTCCTTACTATGAAGGATCACAAGAATTGATAAACATTCTTAGAGAACATGATAAACAAAAAACACCTACAAATAGTTTTGGAATAAGCAGACATCACTTCTCTGAGCAATAGTAAAAGCTGGTAACAGGTCTGCAACCTTGCATTTGTTAAGCATAAAGAAATGTGTGGGATCTCTGGATGGAGTATATGAAATATCTAAGATTTAGCAATGAAATCAAAAGTCCCTTCATGGATTATATTCACATGAACTCAGTCGATAACATGTCAGCAAAAATGCATTTAACAAATGGCAAAGTCATGTGGATTTACTCATATAAATGAAATTATTTGTGATGGATATTCAGACCCAGGCCATCACCACCAGGGACTATAGATGGGTTATCCTTAAGGAGTCTGGTCTTAGTGATAGATCAAGCATAGATCAAGCAAAAAAACAGTGGAGACTGCAATACATCACTACCAACTGTAAAAGTTTAGGCACTTAGGCAGTAACTAATATGATCTTACCTGGTGACTAGAGTTTAATATCAGAGGTTCATTATATTTCATGGACCAACAGATAAGAAATCTGCAGCCAACAAACAGCCTTCAAAATAGTCTACGGAACTCAACCAACAAACTATAGTGATATTATCAATATCACATACCAAACTGAATTCTACAGTCAATTAGGTATATTATTGAGTCATAAAAATTTAAGCACAATCATGCTAATAGGTATCACCATCCCAACCACCTATAATCTCCAAGCTATAGGGAAAGAAAAGATTTCAAAATATAGAGACTTAGTCAATGAGGTCAAAATCATATGAGGACAAAACCTATGCCTTGTCTATGTTGTATGGGTTTTTGTTAGGATACTTTACAGATATGTTATGGTCCACTTTATAATTCTGAAGATATACATTAAGACTAATATAGCATAGATATTAATTTTTTAAATGTGTTCTTCCCATTCAGTTTTGATTCCAGGATGCTAGTAAGAGTCTCAATGTAATCATCCACAGACTTCTCTTTGATCAAGATTTATACAGTGGTGGGTCTTACCTAGAGCATACCAAGGTATTATTAAATATCATCTTCAATCATTGGCTCATTGTGACTTCCTAAATCAAGCTTGACACTTTCATTATCTATATTTTCTTGACCTTGACACATGGTAAGAATTTTACATAGTATCCCTACTATCTTGTCTATTCTTAGCATGTATTCAGGAAGGCCACAAAGAATTATTATACAATATTTATACTTTTGAGTTGAGTCATTTTTCAATTATGTCTGATTCTTTGTGACACCATTTTAGGGTTTTTCTCAGCAAAAATACTAGAGTGGTGTATCATTTCCTTCTCCAGCTCATTTTATAGATGAGGAAACTGAGGCAAACAGGGCTAAGTGAATTGCCTGGGACCACACAGCTAGTAAGTGTCTGAGGTTGGATTTGAACTCAGGAAGATGAATCTTCCTGATTCCAATCACAGCATTATATCCATTGTGCCACCTAGCTGCCCATATATACTCTTTACTATGTTTATATTTTTTATATTTATACTTCTATTCAACTAAAAAATGCAGTCATTTTACTCAACTTTGCAATACTTCATAAAACATTGAATATAAAAGGAAGAATAATAGGATTGTTATTCTTGTCCTAATCAACTTGTCCCAGGGCCATGTCTATCTGAATTCCATCAAAAAAGAAGAGGAAAATGAAATAATACTACTTATGATGTTAATGTAATAAGAATTATGGTGAAATAAACCAACAATATATAGAAAAGATATTGAAAAATTGAATGCCATGTGTGTTTGTTATAGAAATGAAATTATTATAGTTATTAGAACAACTTGGTGGTATAGTGGTCTGAGTGCCAGCCATGGAATCAGGAACACCTGAGTTCGAATCTGGCTGTGCAACCCTGGGCAAGTCACTTACCCTTGTTTGCCTCAATTTTCTCATCTATAAAATTAGCTAGAGAAGGAAACGGCAAACCACTCCAGTACCTTTGTCAAGAAATCCACAAATGGGGTCATGAAGAGTCAGACATAACTAGAATGACTAAACAACAACAACAAAAATTATAGTAATTAAAAACCAGGCTATTGTCACCAGAAGCTACAGAAATGTTATTCTTAAAGGGTATAAATATATTGATCAATGCCGATTAGACAAGGAAGTTGTTGAAACTGAGTGATATAACACTGATGTTTGCAAAAATTAGCATCTATCAAAAACGTAGTAAGACATGACTTTATGGCAAGAATTATATATCAATATATTTCACAAACTAGCAGATGACAAATCTTCAAACCACAAGTATAGACCTCAAAGCATCCTTTAGCATTCAACAAATAAACAGTCCTGAAAGGAAAACATCATTACAGACAAACTATTGCCTACAATTACCTAGATATAACATTGCAGTGGAGACTTCACTCATTGTTATCCTTGTCTCAAGTCCCTCCCCTCTGGAATCCATCCTCCACATAGCTGCCCAAAGGCCGTTCTTTTTCCCCTGAAGTATAGGTATGATCTTGTCATTCCTTTACTTAATAAACTCTAGTGGATACTTATTGCCTCGAGGATAAAAGAGAAATTCCCCTCTTTGTTGTCCAATGTATCCTTTAGACAAAGTCCATAGTATTCCTATTCACACACTCTAATTTCCAATCAAACAGGCCTATGTGACAGTTTAAACATGACATTCCAGATTCAATTTCTGTACTTTTGTATAGTTTTTTTCCCTTTGCCTAGAATGTTCTTCCTCCTCACCTCCACCTTCTTTCTGGGCCCAGCTCAAGTGATCTACTCCATTCTAATTGCTTAGACTAATAACCTCCATTACTTTGTACTTAATTGGTATATATCTTGCATTTAATTATCCATGCACACACAATCCCATAGAATATAACCTCCCTGAGGGTAAGGAATGTTTTGCTTTTGTCTCTGTATCCACAAATCTAGAACAGTGTTTAGCACCTAATAGGCACTTAATAAATGCTTGTCTAATAAAACAATGGAAGGATGGATGGATGGATGAATAGATGGATGGATGGGTAGATGGATGGATGGTTGGATCAATGGATGGATGGGTATAAATTGCATTTCCCTTAGTGGTTAGGACAGTTATTTGAACATGAGACATTTTTGTCTCGCAGGAGGGATTCACTTTATGAAGGGAATGCAAAGGGGCATGGTTTCCACACACTCAGAAAGCACCCAGGTCCCAAGGAGTCAGCACAACTCAATACCACTTTCTCAAGATAGCTCTAGACATCAGCTATTCATGGCATCTTTCCTTAGTAACCCTTTATCAACAACTAAAGCATTATAGCACCCTTCTAGAAATGACTGGCTGGAATAACTGAATTTTACTAGGGAATGAAGTTTTGCTTTCATCAAGGTCAACCAATCCATCAGTCATTGTATACTAAGTGCTTTTCTTGTGTACTAGGCACTGTGCTAGGTGCTGGGGACACAAAAGTAAAGAATAAAGCAGGGGCAGCTAGGTGATGCAGTGGATAGAAGACTGGCCCTGGAGTCAGGAGACTTGAGTTCAAATCTGGCCTCAGACACATAATACTCAATAGCTGTGTGACTCTGGGCAAGTCACTTAACCCCAATTGCCTCACTGAATAAAAAAGAATAAAGCAAGGCATGCTCCATGGCCAGCCTCTAAGTGTCCTCAGGCTGTGAAGATTCAAAGCACAGTTCTACTTATTCACCCATACTTCACACAAACTCCCCCAGGGTGCCCTTCCAGGGTATCATGGTGTAATGGGTTCGACACATGCCCAGATCTCCTAAAATGGAGACACCTTTGTTAGAGACACCAGGGACCTCTTATAGGAGAAGACATTCTGTCTTGGCCTATTAGGTGGTTGATTGTAGCCTCTTTCCATTGGCTACAAAGCTGGAATTACCTGTATCTACTTAACTGAAGCAGTCATTGTCTCTGGTAACATTTGTGAGTGATGGGACTCACTCACTCACTAAGAGGCACCACAGAGTAATCTGGGTAGGGAAGGGCCACCTTCCCTTCCCCTTGGACCCTTTGGCCCTGAGAAATCAGTTGAGGTTTCGGTCTTGTTTCTTCTCTCCTTTTCAGTTCTAGATGCAGAGAATGGAATCCCAGACCCAAGAGCTCATGGGGATCTTGGAGCCCAGAATTCCAGACTAGATATTGCTATTAGCTCAGCTGTGAAGCTCTGAAAAGCTAGAGCTCTGGATGCAAGCCCAAGGGTTATCTTTGGATTGGAAAATCAGTGGGATTAATGCTATGTAAGAAATGAGCTAAAGCTATGAAAGTAATCCTCCTTACCTCTCCCGACACCAAGTTTGTGTAGCAGATATTATGCCCCCCATGTGTTTGGGAAGTGTTTCTATGCTTGCTTTTCATATGCCTTTGAAGTAAATGTTGCTTTGTAAATGCTCATCTTAAATGGTTAAAGGGAATGTGGGTTCTTGGACCCCTAAAATTAGGGGAACATAATTATTGGGAAGAGACAAGAGACCTCCAAGCCCTTAAGGATACCAGAGAGCCTTAGGGGCTGGGAGAAATGTAACACATCTGGCCTTAAGGCAGTTGGGGCTAATAGTGGTTAGTTATTGAAAAACTAGGATCACATGGTCAGAGATTTAGATCTGGAAGAGACCTTAGGGAAGAATAATTCCAACCCTACAAACACACATTATAGATGAGAAAACTAGGGCACAGAATGGTCAAGTGACTTGCATAGGATCATACAGACATTATTTATATGAAGTAGGATTTGAATCGAGGTCCTTCAAACTCTGGGTCTTGTGACCTACACCTCCTCGGTTTAGAGGACAGATCTTAAGATTTGGGGCCAGAGAATTAAGGTTCCAAATCTATCTCATTCATTCCCTGTATGACCCTAAGGAAGTAATATTCCTGACCTTCAATCTCCTCAACTATAAAAAAATACTGGAATGTAAAAATGGGGTTTTGTCCCAGGGACGAGCTTGGAATCATGGAAAGCATTTTCCAGTTTCCCTAATGTATGCAGCCCATTTCTTCTTTCCATTCAGGACTAGACCCAGCTCGTGGTCCATCTGTAATGTTAAGAAACATGCCTATATGGATTAACTCAGTGGGTTATGCGTACACCTGAGTTCAGTAACTCAGGGGAATTATTTACTGCAGGGGGGAATACCCACTCCAATGATGCTTTCCTTGTGTGGATCTCCTAGGCGGTACATTTTTGGGGTATGGGACATAGTATTGCTTTGTGGTATTACTCACACTCTGCATATCTTGAGATTACTTTGTATTTCAAGTAGGCACCATGACATAGTGGATGGAAAGCTGGTCTTAGAACCGGTAAGACTTGGGTTCAAGTCTCATCGCTGATTAATGCTGACCATGTTACCCTGGGCAAGCCACTTAATTTCTCAGTGCTCTAAGAAACTCTCTAAAACTATAAGAATAAGTGATGTATGAGAAGACAACTTTTCTCTATCTGGGAATCCTCTATACCAATGAGATCATCAGTTCATTCCTTTTCCCCCTAGCTATTTACTTATTATCCATTTACATTGCTTCCCTTTCTGATCCCCAGTAGAATGTTAGCTCCTCAAAGACAAGGACAGAACCATTTTTGCCTATGTATCTCCAGAATTAACCACATAGTTGGCACTTAATAAAACTTTGTTGATTTAAATAGAATTGAATTGAATTCATAAGATCACAGATTTCAATCTGGAACTCTGGGATCATTTATTCTAACAACCTTTATTTTATAGAATTGAATTGAGCTGAAAAGAAATGAAGTGAAGAATTTAATAGATTTGAAGGTGACTCATCATATTCTATGATCAGCTCACAAAAAGAAGCATCATTCTAGCCAACCTTGGAATTTATAGGGAAACCCCTTCCATTTTGACTGCAGAGGATATCCTTCCTGCCTCTGGTGAATACTCCAAATAAACATGAGCCCCTCCCTATTTTTATATCTCACTTGATATTGATCATCAGTCACTGAATAAAATCTATCTCTGTAGTTGTCTCTATCAAAGAATATTTAATTTTAGCACATGAATGGAAAAACTTTAAAGCTACATTTTATGAAGCAAATAAAATCTTTTTTTTAGTAATCAACAATAAACAGAAAGATAATTGAGCTTTCTACATTTTAAGTCAATTATGTTACTGTGGAAATGTACCTATAACATCTATAGCATTGGGTTTTGGGTCTTGTTTTATCCATCCTTTTCAGTTCTAGTTACAGAGAGTGAAGTCATGGACCCAAGAACTCAAATCATAATGACCTTGGAGCCCAGAATTCCACTGCATTGAACTAAATGCTCAGAACTAGCTGAGCCAGTGATTAGTGCTAAGGACAACAACAAAAAAAGCTATTTTTTAAATTGTAATATTTTTTATTTACTTCTCTATTAATAGTAGTGTCTTTTAGTAGAATCAAAACTCTTTGTAAGCAGAGATTTGGGGTTTTGGCATTTTAGGTCCCTGGCATTCAGTAGTGTGCCTGACACATAGTAGGTGCTTTAAAATATTTGTTGAAATGAATAAAATTCAATGATGTCAGGTTCAAGGGCAATGTCTAGGAAGTTATTGGATGGCCACTCAAGGTTGATAGGGTGATAATAATGGATAGGGAAAGAAAGAAGAGTTATTCCAAATCTTCTTGTGCCTGGCCATTCTTTACCAGGGATAATGATCTTTGGAATGACAAGGCTAGAAAAGCCAAGAGCAATGGGAAACAAATCTTTGATTCCTACAGTTATGGGATAAGAAATAAACCCATACCCATTCCATTTTACTTCCTCAAATGCCTTTCTTGAGTTCTGGATGACAGAGTTTAAGAAGGGCATTGGTGAGATAAAGAATGTACAGAGAAGGATACTAAAGATAATGAAGGGCCTTGAGTGTATATCATTTGAGAACTGGTTGAAGAAACTGTGTATGTTTATCCTGGAGAAAACTCAGGGGAGACATGATACTTGAAGTATTTGAAAGGTTGTCTTATGGAAACTAGATTTGAATTGTCTTCTCTGGTCCCAGAAGGCAGAATCAAGAGGAATGGGTAACAGCTACAAAAAGGCAAACTTCAGCTTGATATTCAGAGAAATATATTCTTTGTACTAATAACTAATTAGCAAATCTACTTCCTCATCCATAAATCAACCAGCATGGAAAATCTTTCTTAAAGATTTATCCAGCCAGGATGGCTAAGATCTAATCAAAGAGAGTAAAAGAAATTCTAAGTTTAGGTTAATGGGTGAATTCCTTCTCATTGTGTTTGGTCCCAGGTCTGGGAAAATGTGGATTCTCCCTTTGCTCAGACAGATGATATGGAAATTACTAAGTCTCTTTGACCAAGATTTGGGTGCTCAGTGTCATATTCCTCAAGACCCTTGCTGTAATATACTCCATTTCTCATTGTAATATTCATTCTTTCATTAATTGTTAACCTGAGGAACACCTGCTCCTCCATGGGATATAACTGTGAGCCCACAGCCACAAGAGGTCTTTGGCATTCAAGAGTTCCATTGACCTCTTTTATTAGTAACATTTTAGCTTTATTAACAAAATGATTAAATTACCCAGAAACATGTCTCTCAAAATTTTTGAACATCAAAATGTCAAGAAAAGATCCTAACAATTAGAACTGTCCTAAATTGGAATGGGATCCCTCAGGAGATGATTGGCTCTACCACATCGGAAGCCTTCAAGCAGAGGCTGGATGATCATTTGTCAAGTGGGTCATAGTAGCAATCCTTTCTAAGTAAGGATTATGCCAGATGATCACCAAGGTCCCTCTCATACTCTAAAATTCTGGGATTCCAGCAGTTATCCTATCGCTCTCATGCATCTTTAATCTCTCCTTTGCCTCCTGACTCCTTCCCATATGCCTAAAAACATGTTCAATCCTTAAAAAATATCAACCTTCCCTTCATTTTCCAACTTATTCAGTAGTTACTCCAAATCACTATTAAACCACTTAGAAAAATTGTCAACACTTAATGCTTCCAATTCCTTACCACTCCTATCTTCAAATCCTTGCAATACGTCTTCTGCTGTTAATATTACTACTACTAGCCAATTGACCATAGGCAAGTAAAAATTCAAATTAATTTGCTCATGTAATGTTCCCTTTTATCTTCCTTTCCCAAATTTCCCAACCCCACCCACCCACTCAGAATACAGTAGAGTTCCCTGAAAAGCCTCAAACAAAAGAAAACCCTCCTTTCTCTGAGCTCCTGTGAGAAATGGAGAGGGAAGGAAGAGAAGAGAGCAGCAGAAAGTATCCCCCAGTTTGAGAAAAAAAAAAACAGGGAAGGCTTCTATCTGGGCAATCACTGCCAACCTGACCTCTCACTTACTGGAATGGAAGTTGGGATGATTAAAATAAATACTTTCAGTATCAAGGAACAATAAAATGAAATGAGTTTTAAAATGAAATAATGATCATCCAGAGACCCACGTTCCACATGCTACTATCTATTATCTCACTTAAAATCGTTCCCTTCCCCCCTTAATTGAAAGTATGGGAATGTTTCCCATGTTAATTTGGTTCTTGGCTCATCTGCTTTCTTGGAGGGGTTATGAAAATTAAATGTTCTGTTTTTAATAATAACTTTTCTCCCCATAAAAGAGTTTCTAATGACCACTTCCCTTAGTGGGTTTCTAGGTACACATAAGACCATTTTCAGCATTTTAAATGGTACAATTTATGCGGGCATATTGAATTTGTGCCCCATTGACCTTCATGTTTTACTTTTATTTGATTTAAAAGTTATTTTGGTTCATTTTTACTTTTGCAGGATAGGAATAGGAACTAGATCTGGGACTGCTTTGTTATAAGGGAACACCATGATGAGGAAACTGCACCTTCCAATGCAGAAGGATATCTTCTCTGACACTTATAGTCTTGGAGAATTGCCTAGAATAATGAGACATTAAGTGACTTGCCCAAGGTTATATAGCCAGTATATATCAAAGTCAGTACTTGAATCCAGGCCTTTCTCCTTCTTGTTTTTTAAACATTGAACAGAATTAATTTTGTTCAATTAGCTCACTTTTCTTACCGTAATATCAGGGGTTTCTTACTCCCCCCGCCCAACATCTTCCATATTCCTTTTAAATGTTGTAAATATAATTCCCAAAAGCCTGCAATGGTGTTAAGACACTCCTGGCAGGAAGCTACCCCTATAGACCTCTCTCCTAAGGTTATTCTCCATAGGAACTGCTAAAAGACACCTTCTCCACCTACAAGTCAACTGTGGAGAGCAGAGTCATTGATGGTGGGTGGGGTTGGATCAGCTAAACTGGTAGACTTCAGAGGAATTTCCATTGGAGAGCAGACTCTCTGCCAGAAATATGAAAGATACAAGGATAATTCTCTTAAGGGACAGATGAGTGAAGAAAGATCAGGAATGGGAGGAAAACTGGTGGTAAGGTAGAGTGAAAAAAGAAATCAAACTATGTTGGCTGTTCAGCGAAACCAAGTCATTATAAACACAAAATTATAGATTTGGAGTTAGGACCTCCAAAATCATATAGTCCAACCCCCTCATTTTAGAAGAGGAAACTAGATCCAGGAAGGTTAAGTGATGTGGCCAAAATCATGTAGACAATAAATGGCAATGCTAGAATTCAAAATCAGGTCTTTTGATAGTATGACACTAGCTTCCAGTCCCTACAACATCCTACTTCCTAAGAGATTATTTCTTTTAGTTTTTACTTATAGATTTGGAAGAAACTAAGTTCATGTTAAGATTAGGTTCTTTTTGATCCCCACCAAAATACACTGTTGAAGAACTGTATTCATTCATTCATCTATTTATTAAGAATGCAGAGCTAATATATGCTTCTGAGAATGTGTGGGGAGAGGATAACTTGGCTTATTCTCCCCAGTTTCATCTCCCTTTGGAGTATACCTTACAAATCTAGAATTTTCAGTCTATGATGAGAAACAAGACCCAGATTCTTCTGTATGAGATCCCTGGAGAATACTAACAATAATAATTGAAATAGGAATAGACAGGGTATATTTGTCTTACAATAAGGGAACTCAATATTGTTTTCAATTCTGCCACCCTTTGAGTTGTGTGTTTTGATTTTTTGCAAGGCAATCAGGGTTAAGTGAATTCCCCAGGGTCACACAGGTAGTAAGTGTCAAGTGTCTATCTGAGGTGGGATTTGAACTCAGGTCCTCCTGACTCCAGGATCAGTGCTCTATCCACTGGGCCACTTTGCTGCCCCTTTTGTGTTTTTTTGTTTGCAAGACAGTCAGGGTTAAGTGACTTGCTCAGGGTCACACAGCTAATAAGTGCCCAGTCTTTTCAATTTAATTAAGAATCTGGTCTTTTTTTTTCCTTGGGAAGGATCATTTCAGGATGCACTAGATTATGGTGACCCTTCCATAAAATCCCCAATGAATATGCTAATAGAACAAACAGAAGTATAAGAACAAAAAGATCATTGCATATCACTTGAACATTAAAAAGCACTTTACAGACATCCTCTTATTCTGTCCTCAGGAAGAAATTAGCAAGTCATGAACACTTAAGAGATTGGAGGGACCTAGCAGCCATCTGGTCCAACTTGTTCCGGAAGAAGGATCCTCTCTGCAATGTCCCAAATACAACAGTCAAACAGCTCCATTATCCACTTACTAACTCCCCAAATCTCCCAGTACACTTTTAGTCAATCAATAAGCATTTACTAAATGCCTACTATATGCCAGGCACTAGGAATATAAAGAAAGATAAAAAATAGTCTGTTCTCAAGGAGCTCACAGTCTAATGGTTTTTTGGTGTTTTTTTTTTTTTTCCCGGCTATCTCCCCCCCCCCTTCACCTTCTATTTTCCTGTAGGGCATGACAGATTTCTGTACCTCATTTCCTGTATTTCTTATTTCCCAGTTGCATGTGAAAACACTTTTTTAAACACGTGTTTTTAAAACTTTGAGTTCCAAATTTTTCTCTTCCTTTCTCCCCACCCACCCTCATTGAAAAGGCAAGCAACTCAATATAGACTATACATGTGCACTTATGCAAAATGCTTCCATAGTAGACATGCTGTGAAAAACTAACTCTATTTTCCTTAATCTTATCCCAACCCCCCCCATTTATTCTATTCTTTCTTTTGACCCTGTGCCTCCTCAGAAGTATTTGCTTCTGATTACCCCCTTTCCCAATCTGTCCTCCTCTCTATCATCCCCCTACTCTCTTGTCCCCTTCCCTTCCTATTTTCCTGTAGGGTAAGACAGATTTCCATACCCAACTGAGTGTGTATGTTATTCCTTTCTTAAGTCAAATCCTATGAGAATAAGATTCACTCATTCCCTCTCACCTTCCCCCATTTCCCCTCCACTATAAGAGCCTTTTCTTTTCTGTTTTTTTGTGAGATAATTTACCCCATTCTTCTATTCCCTTTCTCATTCTCCTAGTATAATCCTCTCTCACCCCTTAATTTTATTCTCAAGATATGACCTTTTCATCTTCAACTCACCCTGTGTCCTCTATCTACCTACCTATCTATCTATCTATATATCCATCTGTCTATCTATCTATCTATACATACATACATATAATTTTTCCCTCCAACTACCCTAATACTGACAAAGGTCTCATGAGTTACAAATATCATCTTTGCATGCAGGAATGCAAACAGTTCAATCTTAATAAGTCTCTTATGATTTCTCTTTCCTGTTTACCTCTTCATGTTCCACCTGAGTCTTGTATTGGAAAGGCAAATTGTCTATTCAGCTCTGGCCTTTTCATCAAGAATGCTTGAAAGTCCTCTATTTCACTTGAATGACCATTTTCCCCCTGAAGAATTATACTCAGTTTTGCTGGGTAGGTGATTCTTGGTTGTAATCCTATCTCCTTTACCCTCTGGCATATTGTATTTCATGCCCTGTGGTCCCTTAATGTAGAAGCTGCTAAATCTTGTGTTATCCTAATTGTGTTTCCACAATACTTGAATTGTTTCTTTCTGGCTGCTTGTGATATTTTCTCCTTGACCTGGGAACTCTGGAATTTGGCTACAGTATTCCTAGGAGTTTTCCTTTGGGGATCTCTTTCAGAAGGAGATTGGTGGATTCTTTCAATTCCTATTTTGCCCTCTGGTTCTAAAATATCAGGGCGGTTTTCCTTGATCATTTCTTGCAAGTTGATGTCTAGGCTCTTTTTTTGATCATGGCTTTCAGATAGTCCAATAATTTTAAAATTCTCTCTCCTGGATCTATTTTCCAGGTCAGTTGTTTTTCCAGTGAGATATTTGACATTATTTTCTAATTTTTCATTCTTTTGGATTTGTTTGATAGTGTCTTGATTTCTTATAAAGTCACTAGCTTCCAATTGCTCTATTCTAATTTTTAAGGAAGTATTTTCTTCAGTAATCTTTTGGACTTCCTTTTCCATTTGTCCAATTTCGCTCATTAGGGCACTCTTCTCCTCGTTGGCTTTTTGGACCTTTTTTGCCTCTTGGGTTAGGCTATTTTTTTAGGTGTCATTTTCTTCAATATTTTTTGGGGTCTCCTTTAGCAAGCTGTTAACTTGTTTTTCATGATTTTCTTGAATCACTCTAATTTCTCTTCCCAGTTTTTCCTGTACTTCTCTTACTTGCTTCTCAAAATCCCTTTTGAGCTCTTCCAAGGCCTGGGACTGATTTACATTTTTCTTGGAAGTTTTGGATGTAGGAGCTTTGACTTTGTTTTCTTCTTCTAGTTGTATGTTTTGATCTTCTTTGTCTCCAAAGTAAGATAATATAGTCTGACTCTTTTTGCGCTGCTTGCTCATGATCCCAACCAATTACTTGAGTTTTAAACTCTTTGTTAAGGTAAGAGTCTGTTTCCAATGTGGAGAATGTACTGTCCCAAGCTTCGGGGGTTTGTCCAGCTGTTTTCAGAGGGACCTGAAAATTTGCAGTTCTTCCAAGGTGCTATGATAAGGGCGAGGTGTTTTCTCTCCACAGCCACAAGTTCCACCACACCAGTGTTCCTCCTTGCCCCAGAACCACCTCTCAGAACTGTGACCTGGATCCAAGAACAGGCAAAGCAAGAGATTCCTGCCTCAGCACTGGCAAAGAGATACCTGCAATCCCCCTCTGATCAGCAACTTGATTCCCCTTCAGTCTGTGGGCCGGAAGCTCAGGAGGCAGCCACTGCCCCAGAGGCCATGCTTGGGACTTGTGGTTGAGACCTAACTCCTTCTCTCACCGCAGTCACAGACTTTTCCCACTGACCTTCTAAGTTGTCTTTTGCATTCATGGGTTGAGAAGTCTGGCAACTGCCACAGCTGCCCGTGATTCTGAGGCATGCTCCAGGGTCTCTGGGCCTGTGCTCCCACGCCTAACTACGTTCCTCTCCCTGCCCAGCACGATATACCTTTCTGATCAGCCATCCAGGTTGTCTTGGGCTGGAAATTTGCTTTACTCTGTTTTTTTGTGGGTTCTGCTGCTTTAGAATTTGTTTAGAGCTGTTTTTATAGGTATTTGGAGGGGTTTGAGGGAGAGCTCAGGCAAGTCACTGCTTTCCTTCTGCCATCCCTCACAGTCTAATGAGAGAAGCAACATGTAAACAACCAGGCTTAAAAAAATAAAGATGGGATAAATTGGATGTAATCAGCACAGGGAAGGCACTATCATTGAGGGGAGATCAAGAAAGTCTTCCTAAAATAGGTGAGATTTTAGCTGGGACCTGAAGGAAGCCAGAGAAGAAAGTCAGGAGGTGAAAGGGAGGAGGGAGAACATTGTCAGCATGAGGGGTAGCCAATGAAAATGCCCAGAGTCAGGAAATGGGGTGCTTTGTGCAGGCTGATATCATTGAATTGCAGAGTATTTGAAAGAGTGGGTGGGGTGGGGGTGGGGCCCAGCAGGGGGTGAGGCATAGGGTATAAAAAGTCTGGAAACAAAACAGATCTAATCCTTGTGCCGCATGATTGTCAAATACTTAAAGGCAGCTACTATGACCCCCCCCAAATCTTCTCTTCTTCATGCTAAACATCCCCACTTTCTTCAAATGACCCTCCTAGATCCCTCCCCAATTCTAGTGGCCTTCCTCTAAATACTCAGTGCCCTGCCTAAAAAAAGTGATGACCAGTACATTAGAGGTTGGTTGAGTTTGTTAGGTATTTTTCTTTCTCTGACACTTGGATTAATATCCCGCCCCAATGATTTTCCTCTACACAATTTCAACAGCATAAACCACTCTGCTTATTGAAGGAGACATGATCTGTATTGGGAAGAAAGTATCCATTTTAAATATTTTAACAATTTAAAAGAGAAGTTATATAAAAGTTATATAAAAGTCATATAATATTCTCTCCCCCAGGTCCCCAAATCTTCCTTTTTAGAATCTAGAGAGCTTAGCTTGGCACACTGCTACCTAGAACTGGAGAAAATTATCTTTCACTGAACTCCTACAAGAAAACTAGATGGTGTCCCCCCATCATCAGGGTAAACTCCGGCTTGGCTTATATTTATGAGATCATGCCAGCCTGACATCTGACCTAAGAACCAGAATATTGGCCTTATTGAAATATTTAAGTTCTATAAAAAGTAAGAATAAAACTAAATTTAAACATTTTAATAGCCTTTGTTGTTATTCAGTCATTTCTGTCATGTATGACTCATGTCTGACAGATTGATTCATTGATTAACAGAACAAGCTTCTGATACTCTCCCAACTCTGAACTACCACAACCTTCCCCCAGGTTCTATCTCCTTAGGGGTAGTTGTAAGCATAATTCCTATGAAGTTTATTTCTATGTTGTTGTTCAGTCATTTCAGTCATGTCTGTCTCTTTTTTCCTCCATTTGAGGCTTTCTTGGCAACGAATTTCACTGGGGTTGTTTGCCTTTTTTTTTTCCTCCAGCTCATTTTACAGATGAGGAAAATGAGGCAAACAGGGTTAAGTGACTTGCCCAGGGTCACACAACTACTAAGTATCTCAGGCCAGATTTGGACTCAGGAAGATAAATCTACCTGACTTCAGGCCCGGGACTCTATCCATTGGGCCACCTAGTTGACCTTGTTCCTATACTGAGAGATAATAGCCAGGGAGTCCCCACAGGAGCACTATCAGTTTCCCATCCCCAGAGTAGAGTAGTAACTTGTTAAGTCACTTCATTCATGTCTAATTCTCCATGATCCCATTTGGGATTTTCTTGGCAAAGATACTGGAGTGGTTTGCCATCTCCTTCTCCAGCTCATTTTACACATGAGGAACTGAGGCAAACAGGGTTAAGTGACTTGCTCAAGATCACACATGTAGTAAGTATCTGAGGCCAGATTTGAACTCAGGTCCTCCTGACTCCAAGGCCAGCACTCTACCCACTGCGCTACCTAACTGCCTCAGAGTAGTAACTACGATATGATAACAAGGGCTTTGCCTCAGGACTCTGAGATTCAGACGGTCAAAAAATTTAAAAGAATGATTTGTAAATATAAAGCTATGTTTTAATGCATTACATTTCCATTCTGGCAGCACTTTCAGTCTTTCTTTAGCAGAAACACTAGTTAGTAAGAATAATTAGCTAAACGAATGAAGCTCCCAGTTGATATACTTTCCCTTCCATTCCCCTTTCCAGTTGATCAGAACTCCCTCTTCAGTAATGACTTCCACAGAAGAAGTCTCAAGGGCTTCCCAACAGGTCTCCTACTGGGGGACAGGGTAAGAAGATGAGGGCCTATTACTTGCTTCTTGCCCCAGGTTCCAAGTTGTGCTTTAAGCCCCAAAGAGCATAATTACTATTTGCAGCTGTGCCCAAAAAAGTTCCTAAGGAAGATCTTTCCCTTAAGAGCCAATCACACCATCCCCCCAAGTCACAGAACCACAGAGCTCTGCCAATGAGTCCCTACACTAAATAAAAAAGGTATCTTCATCAAGTTGGGCAGAATGGATCTGCAAACAAATGAGAGGTCCCTGAGATATGCCCAGAATAGATTGCCGCAAATAAGAGGTTAGCAAATGGAATCACATTCCTGCAGGGAGAGGTTAATGAGAAATGGGACATGAGTGTAGAGAGTTTGGATTATTACCTCCCTCTTTCTGAACACCATGCCAGCAGACTGCATTAACATTTTTGGTTGCCATATCATTAAGTTTTAAAAAAATAACTAGACCAGCGACTTCATTTTATAGGGAATTTCTGATAAGGATAGATCTTCTGACAATAAGTGCAGATCGGCAGCTTCTCCACCATTTATAGACTTGGAGAATTGTCTAGAAGATCAAATAAGGTTAAGTGATTTGACAAGGTCACATATTTTAGGGGCAGGACTTGAACCCAGGTTTTTCTGATTTCCAGACTTGTTCTCTATCCACTGCACCATATTGTCTCTTTGAGAATGTTCCTAGAGATACATTATTCTAGATATATTCACTGTAGTTTTTTATAAATAAATTTGCATTGACATCTTTTATTTTTTCCTTGCCAAAACTTCTTCCTTAGCCTTCCCCTAGCCCTCCCAGAGAGCTATCATGTATAAGAAACATTTTTACGAGAAAGAAGAGAAAATGAAATCAGCAAAACAGACCACTGCATCAAAAAACATCTGGCAATATATGAATGGTTCCATATTCCCCCCTACACTTCTGCAAAGGAATGGGGGAAGGTTTCTTCCATATTTTTTCATTGGTGTCATGTTTGTTCTCTGTAGTTGTACAACATTCATTTTCTATTGGTTTTTTTTGGCTTTTGTTATTTCCATTTACATTACTATAGTCATTGTGTATATTTCCCTCTTCCCTTTGTTTATACTACACTCAGTTCAAGCAGTATACAGCTTCATTTGATGTAAGTTTTTCCATGCTTCTCTGAATTCTTTCTATTCATCATTTCTTATAGCACAGCAATATTCCATTACATTTATCACCACAATAAGTCTAGCCATACCCCAATTAGTGGGTATCTACTTTTTTCCCAATTATTCACTATAAGAAAAAGTACTACTGCAAATATTTGGGGGACTTTAATTTTAATCATGACTTCCTTGGGGCACATAACTAACAGCGGAATCTCCAAGTCGAAGAAAATAGACATTTTATTCATTCATTTCAGTCATGTCTGATTCTTTGTGACCTCATCTGGGGTTTTCTTGAAAAAATTAACTGGAGTGGTTTGCCATTTCCTTCTCCAGCTCATTTTATAGATGAGAAAACTTAGGTAAACAGGGTTAAGTGACTTGCCCAGGGTCACACAGCTAGTAAGTGTCTGAGGCCAGATTTGAACTCAGGTTTTCCTGACTCCAGGCCCAACCCTCTATTCACTGTGCATTTTAGCTATTTCATTTGTATAATTCCAAATTGCCACTCTTTTCTAGCAACACATGCCCCATCCTATCTTTGTGAGGGGGATTTTTGGAACCCAAAGTATAAAATTCTACATTTATTCTTATTAAAATTTATTTTATTACTGCCTCCTAGAAGGAAGCTTTCTCATGCCTTCCAACTGTTAGTGTTCTCCTCTCTGAAGATATTTTCTATCTCCTCTGTATTTATTGGATACCTACAATTTATGTTGATGTTGTCTTACCCATTAGGATATAAGGCTCAGCTCAAATCTTACCTTTTGTGGGAAGCCTTTTCCAGTCCTTCCAACTGTGAGTACCTTTCCTTCTGATGAAAGAACCTTCTATCTACTCTGGATCTATCTTTTTTAAGGAAATCTGGCACTTAAGCCAACATTGTTCTTGAGGAGAGATGCCATAAGGACAGCTATGTGCACCGAAAACTCCCTCCCCTCTAAACCATCTTATATATATCTAGTTATTGGTATATTATCTTCTTGAGGGTGGGGACTGTTTTTAGCTGTTCTTTCTATCCCAAGTGCCTTGCACAGTGCATGGCACATAGTAGGCCTTTAATAAGAGTGTTGCCAGACTGACCAAGGACAGGGGATTAGAGTTTTATGTTTGTTTGTTTGTCTTGCTTTTTGTTTGTATCCCCAAAGCTTAACCCAGGGCCCTGGTGCATGATTAGTGCTTCATAAATTCTTATTGTTTTCTCCCTTGATTGATGGACCTGCAATTCTGCCCTGTCAAAATATTTCTGGATATTAATTCTGCCATTGGACATATTACCTGTTTGTACTAGCTTTGGGTCCTTTGAAAATCATAAGATTGGAAGAAAGGATGTTTCAGAGGGGAACTGCTAGATAAAGAGGTTTCCTACCTCCTCCTTCCCAGGCTCATAAATATCTTGCTTCTTTATTACCTGTAATCTGCTGGATTTTTTCCATCCCAACCCAAGTCCCTAAGGGGCTGATAGTTCTATTCTAAATCAGTACTTCAATTTTCTCCTTTCTTCCTTTTATTATTTTAGGGGTTTTGGGCCTTTTTTATTTTTATTTATTTATTTTTTATTCATTTAATATTTTATTTTTCCCCAATTACATTTAAAAACAATTTTAACATTTGTTTTTTCTCTCCTCCTTAATATTAGACTATATGCACCCGATGCACCCTGCTTCACTCCCTGAAGTCTCACAAGGATTGTCTTGGCAATGCCTTCATATCTGATGTGCTCCAAGTCAAATAGCTAAGGTAAGGAGAAGATAATTAAGCTCACCTTATCCTTGAAATATTGTTGTTGTTATTGTTGTTTAGTCATTTCAGTCATGTCCAACTCTTCATGACCCCATGTAGGGTTCTCTTGGCAGAGATACTGTAGTGATTTAGCATTTCCTTCTCCAGTTCATTTTACAGATGAGAAAATTGAGACAAACAGGGTTAAATGATGTCCAGAGTCACACAGTTAGTAAGTGTCTGAGGCCGGATTTGAACTCATGAAGATGAGTCTTCCTGACTCCAGGTCCATATGGACTATGGAGCTAACCTAGCTTCCCTTGAAATGTATCACTTAATAATATATAACCTTCCTAGCCTCCACCACCCAGAGGCTCCTAAGATAAGCTCTAGGAGGCCTTAAACCAAATAGTGAAGCCCAGAGCTTCATCAGAGTTCCTCTTGTATCCTCTCCTAGGGTTTCCTAAAATGATTACAAGTGGTATAGTTGGGATCTATATACCCAGATCACTAGAGAATGATATTTGGCTTATTCTACTTCCTATATTATCCCCTTCAAGTCAGTCTGGCCACAGTACTCATATACCAGCTCTTTATGGCCAGAGGCTGCCTCTCTAGAACATAGATTCAGACTCTTGAGGCCAGGAGGGAACTTAAGCAATACCTGCTAGGGTGCACAAAGCAGACTCAATAAGATTGAACAAGGAAGCATCCAAGATCATCAAATCCTAAGATCTTGAATCTAGGGCAGGAACAGACTGACCTCAGATATCATCTAATCCAATCTCCTCATTTTACGGATGAGGAAACTGAGGCCATGGCTAGAAAGTTATTTGGCCAAGATCACAAAGGTAGTAGGTGTAAGAGGTGGGATTCGAACCCCAGTCCTATAACCAGAGTCTGAGCTTGTTCCACTAGCCCACCATAGCCAATAATCCAATCTTTTTGGCCGCTAGCAACTTTGTACCTACACTATGAGATGTTGGGATGGGAAAAATCCAACAGATTACAGGTAATAAAGAAAAAACACTAACCATGTTGAATGAAAAGTTAACTTTAAATTCCAGCTATAGTGAGCTAGTGATCAGAGTCAGAGTGTGTTTTAAACTCAATGCTTATTAAGCACCTACTATGTACAAGGCACTATGTGAGGTGCTGAAGATATAGAGACAAAAATACTAAGTATAATAATCTCTGCCCTGAAAGAGTCTGCAGTCTACTCAGAGATAAAACATGCAGAAATAAGTAAATACCAAGTAATTTCAGGAAGTAAAAAATATTAACAACCAGAAGAATCAGGAAAGGGATTAACAGCTGATCTACACTTTGAAGAAAGCTAAGGATTCTAACAGGTGAAGGTGAAAAAGGAATACATTCCAGACAAAGGCATAGAGGTGGGAAATTGTATACTGAGATAGTTCAACTGGGACAAAGAGAGTATGAAAGGGAGTGATATGAAATAAGATTGGAATGGTAGAGTGGGTAAGAGAAAGATAGTGGTCAATTTTAACCCATGACCCACATCCCTTTTAAAGCATTTCTTTCACAAAATAGATATCACAGGCTGATTATCAGAAACTTAATGAGGAGAGGGGGCAGCTAGGTGGCCCAATAAATAGAGTGCAGGGACTGGAAGACATCTCATCTTCCTGAGTTCGAATCCAACCTCAGACACTTCCTAGCTGTGCGACCCAGGCAAGTCACTTAACCCTGCTTGCCTCAGTTTCCTCATCAGCAAAATGAGCAGGAAAAGGAAATGGCAAACCACCCAGTATCTTTACCAAAAAAACCCCAAAAACAAATAGAGTCATGAAATTTGAACATAGCTGAAAAGCAACTGAACAACAAATGAGGAGAGATAAAGTTTCAGGCTGTTTCTTCCTCTTCCCTCTCTCTCCAGCCTTCCACTCATTCCCAGCCCAAGTCCCAATCCTTACTACAAGGAGTTAAGAACATATATTGGGATAATACAGTGAAAGCAGAGGTTAAGATCATAGGATTGCAAATTAGAGCTGGAAGACTCCCTAGAAACCATCAAATCCAATCCGTATCTGACCAAGCATCCTTTCTACAACTTTCCTGATAAGTCATTATCATTTCTCTGCCTGAAGACCCCCAATGAGAGGGCACCTATGTCCTCCCAAGGCAAGCCACTCCATTTCTGGACAACACAAATCGTTAGGAAGTTTTGCTTTGGATCAAACCTAAATCTGCCTCTCAACAATGTTCACCCAATTTCCTCATACGTTTGTGCAAGTCGTTTAACATCTTTCAAGCCTTGGTTTCTTTATCTGCAAAATGGGGATATTAACATCCACCTCACAGTGTTGTCGTAACTATAAAATGAGTTAATATTTGTAAAGTACTTTGCCAACTTTAAAATGATAAGAAACTCCCAAAGTGTCCAGTCATATCCTGGGGACTATCTTCATGTCTGTCTATCTGGGGGTTAGGGAAAACCTGTCATGCATAGAGACAGATTTCTCAGATGGAGAAGCCATTTGAGGTCACCTACCTCTGTCGTCTGCCTCTAGGCAGGATGATTTTAGTGAAATGATGTTAGATGGGATGTCAAATCCTACTCCCCCAAGACTGCCTGGGAGAAGCCTTCAGGGCTTGGAGCAGAAATATCTGAGGCAAAGCCAGGAGAGAAAGTATCATCCAACTTCCAAAATTTCTCTTTCTGCCCCAACTCTGGTCCCTATGTGAGGCATTATTTCTTAAAAATAAATTTTTGATTTTTTTTGTTTTTCTATCACTTAAATTTCCCAATATATACTCCCCACCCCCTTCCCAGTGACCCAACCCTTATAACTGAGGATAGAAAAGAGAAAAAAGAAAACAGTTAAGCAAAACTAATAATACATCCTTAAAGTATAACATTAATCTTTAGCATCAAAGTATTGAACCCCCAGAACAGGAGCAGGCAAACTATGGCACAAAGGTTAAATCCAGCCCACCTCTTGTTTTAGTAAGGCCCTTGAGCAAAAACAAAGAGTTTTCACATTTTTCCATTCTTAGCTTGCAGGCCATATAAAAAGAGAGTGGGCCAAATTTGGCCCATGGGCCATAATTTGCCAACTCTTACCCTAGACTATCAATAATTGAAGTGTCACGGATAGATACAATTCTAGTCCAATACCCTCTTAGAGATTGATGGTGTCTGCACAGGCTTCAGATCCTCTGTTAGGTTGTTTTTGTTGTTGAGACCTGAGATTTCACGGGTACAGGGGGTTGCTGATTGCACTCAGGAAGAAATTCCCTCTATCGGTGCAGATCAGAAATTCTACAGCAACTTACAGTCTTAGACAGATGCCTAGGCCATTGAGAGGGTAAGTGACTTGCTTAGGGTCACACAGCCAGTATGTGCTGAAAGGATAAATGGGTGAATGCCTATTTCATAACTCCAAGGCCAACTTTCTACTGATTACCCTCACACGATCTCTGGTTCATCAAAACTAAATTTGTTGCCTTATGATGTAGAAAATTCTTCTTTGTTCTTTCTCAGGTATGGGTGGAACTAGGCAACTGCTGAGGTCCCTTGCAACTCTGGGATGCTGGGATTCTGATACCACTGACTTTACGATTGATCATTTGTCAATTGGTCTCTTAGGATTTATTGACTGATTTGGTTCAAACAACTACCATTACAAAAGAGAAAATCTGACCTTTTAGGGGACACTGATTTTAAAACAAAAGAATCTTAAAATAGTTTTCCCTCCTTAAGATAAAACTGTTGCCATTATCATAGACTTGGAGAATAAGTAAATTGGGCAACTCATTTGGTCAGAATCCCAGAAGAACAAAACGGAAATCTTTGCCTATCTATCTTTACTTACCTAATGGATTTTAGTAAGAAAACTGAGCATAGTCTTCTGACTTTATCCAAGTGAGGGGTTTATCCAATCCCTTGGGTTCCTAGATTGTGAATCTGGCCTCATTATCATGTTTCTACAGTGAACAAGCCACTCCTTCATTCTGGGGAGGGAGCAGAGCTGCCTTTTGGAATACACAGAGTTATGACTTGCTGAGATAGATGGGGTTGATAGGGCCTACTAAGGCTTGGACTGTGCACCCACATGGCCTTATACCAATCAATTAATCAATCAACAAGTATTTACTAAGTACCTACTATGTATCATGGACTAAGGGAAATGCTTGGAATGGAAGACAAAAATGAAAGAAGACAGAGAGCAAGATGTCTGCCCAGATGTCAGAAGGCATGGCTAAAGAGAAAAGGAAAGGCTTTTAGTAGATTGAAAAAGGATAAATTTTTTTGGCACAGGTGAATTTGCAGACTTTATGGAAAGGGAACAGTAATAAAAAGAAAGTTAAGTCAAGGGAAGGAGCAGTCTTCGTGTTTGGGTTTGGAGTTGGGGTATAATGGGCTATAGGGACATTTTACTCCTGTTACTGATTTTTTTTCCCACCAATCCTTCATTTACTTAATTCTTGTCCTACAGTCTATGCTTCACCAGCCTCAGGGCAGTGTCTCTCCTCTTGTTTTGAGTGGAGCAACTATTTACCTCCCTTTCTTTCCAAGGTGTGCCTCAGAGATGCTATGTATCAAAGATGCTTTTCTCTAAGGAAAGTAGAAGCAGTTAGAATATTTGACCTTCAGGTTGGCCCTGAAAATGTCCACAATAGCGACACACTAGCTGTTTCTGGTGACCCCTGCCATGAGACTGCGTAAGAAGGGAGGTATTTTATTTCACTGCTGTCCTATGCCCTCTTGTTTCCTTTGGGCACTCTTACTGGGGGCATGATGATAGTCATTGAGAAAATGTAGGAAGAGAAAGGCAAAAAATCTGTGCTGCTGTGTCTTCCCCACTCCAGACAGAAGGCAGTCAAATTTGTTTCCCCTAATTCTCAGACTTCATGTTTTCTGATTTCCTCCTTCACTGAGATCACCAATATTTATGAAAAATATGAGATAAGAAAAGGACACATTGGCACATAATTCTCAGGAACAACAACAACACAAACCTAGACAAACCTAAGTCACCAACCTTGTATTCCCTTAAGACCCCTTCCACCAGTATTTCAACCCAATCCAAAATATTGTCAAAATCCCTTAGCATCCCAGCACCACTGACTTGATTGTCAACATTCCTCATGAAATTTATCTTGACTTATTTTTAAAACTGTAGGTTTTAGTTTGAAGTTTTGGGATCTCCCTACAGAACATGACAACCTGCAATCAGCAATGGTTTCCTTTAGACTATAATCCAAAGTCTTGGCATCTGTACTTGACCTTAAGGCTTGGGTCATTTAGCTTTTCAGCCTGAAAACTATCAGCAGGAAAATAATCAAACATTGTCAAAATTCTGGTAAAACATAATAGGATTTAAAGCTGTAAAGGACTTTATAGTTTATTTAATTCAAGGGTCCTTAATCTGGGAACCAACCCCCCCCCCAACCAAAGGATCCATGGTTAGGTTTCAAAGGGTCTGTGAACTTGGAAGGGAAAGATTGCATCTTTATTTTCAACAACATCTGGTTTTCTTTCAAATCTTATGTATTTTATTTTATGTATTTAAAATTATCCTGTGAAGGGGCCCAAAGGTTTCACCAGAGTCCATGTCACCACAAAAGGTTGAAAAAAAACCAATCTTATCCAATCCCCTCATTCTAAAGATGAAGAAAACAAGACCTCAAAAGATGAAGTGATTTTCCCAAGGTCCCACAGATACAAAATAACAAAATCACTGGATTTGAGCCCAGGTGTTGATAATCTACATACTATGCTCTTTCTACCATATCATTCCTTATATAATAGTAAGCCCATATAATTTCAATAAATTAGCCCACACATGTGTCAAGCAATGATGAACATACTTTAAAGTGGATTGTTTTGATATAGTACATATTAACTGGTTCCTATAACTCCAACCTATTTCCTAGAGCAAAAATTCCTTTGGTTGGAGTGTTAACATACTTTGTTGATTATGAGGACATGATCAAATTATCTTAATTAGGTATTGAGGATTAAAACCCAGGTCCTCTCACTCTATATCCAAGACTCTGTCCATGGTGCCACATTATCTATCTCTAAACTGTGGGGAAATGGAGATGTCTTGAACTATTGTTAAATTATCTCATGTAAAGAAAGCCTTTCTATTAAACTACTTTTTCCCAGCCCAAACTTTCCAACATGACTTTTGTATCAGATTACAGCTCTAAACCAGTTAGAATTTGGAGGACTACTACTCTTCTAGTTTACCTGGTGGGAAATCATTCTCCTCTTAACTAATGAAAAAAAACTATTTTCTTTTCCTCATACACAAAAATGAAATGAAGCAAATAAAGCAAACAAACAAGCAAAAAGAGGCTAGCTAACTTTTCTCTTAAGAGAAATTCACCCAGTGGTAGAAAAATAGCTCACAGAGTAAAACTTTCCTTAGAACCATGGACAGTAGCCAGACCTTCTCCATGGATAAAGATAGTACCCAGGCCTTTCCCTGTTCAAATATGTCATTTCTACTCTCTCTCTGTACTCACCTCTAGAAGCAGGCTCCTCATGGTAGTTTCACTTTAGAGTCCTGTAGTGGAAATTATCACAATGCAGCTCCCTTCTGGCTAACAACTTACTTGAGAAAGTAGATTAAGGCTCTTTGGAATTGTGCTAGGACCATATGAAAGACATTAATAAGAAGAGAAATTAAAATTAAACTGATTTTGAGGTTTCACTTCACACCCAGAAAAATCACAAGACAAAAATAGTCAATGTTTGAGAAGATATAAGAAAACAGACACACTAATACAATATTGACGGAGTTATGAATGCAAACTGTATGTCCCATATGCATCCCAAACTCAACACGTCCAAAAGAGAATTCATTATCTTCCTCCCAAACTCTTCCCTCTTTGGAGCTTTCTAATCACTCTCAAAGGTCCAATCATCCTCCCAGTCATTCAGGCTCACAATCTCGATGTCATCCTCAACTTCACTTTCACACTCACTCCAATCTGTTGCCAAGTCTTCTTGTTTCTAGTTTCATAACATCTCTCATCTAGGTTACCTTCTCTCCTCTCATAGAGTGACAGCCCTGCTTGTGGACCTCATTACATTAATCATGGACTACTGCAATAGCTACTGATTGATTTCCTTGCCTTAAGTCTCTCCCTACTTCAGTCCACCCTCCAATTAATTGTGACCATTCATCTGTCTATTCAAAAAATTCCTGTAGTTCCCTAATACTCCCAAAATAAAATATTCAATCCTCTCTTTGACTTTTAAAGTCCTTCACCACCATCCCTTTCTTATCTTTCCATTTTTTTTTTTTTGGTGAAGCAATTGGGGTTAAGTGACTTGCCCAGGGTCATACAGCTAGTAAGTGTCAAGTGTCTGGTATGAGACCAGATTTGAACTCAGGTCTTCCTGATTCCAGGGCTGGTGCCCTGTCCACTATGCCACCTAGCTGCCCCTTATCTTTCCATTGTTATACCTTACTCCATTCTAAATGTTCTGTGATCCAGTAACATTGTTCTTCACACACAGTACTCTATCTCAACAACTCCACATATTTTCACTGTCTGTCTCCATGCCAAAATTATACTCCCTCCTTATCTCTGTCTCCTGGTTTTCCTGGCTTCTGCCAAGAATCAGCTTGAATCCACCTACTGCCAGAGGTCTTTCCTGTTCTGCTCTCTCCCTCACAATTAGTGCCTTTCCTCTGAGTTTGCCTTCAATCTACTCTCTATATATCCAAATGGACATAGTTATTTTCATTTTTTCTTTTCCATCAGAATATGAGCTCCTTACAGATAGGAACTAGATTTTTGCCTTAATTCATAATCCCAGTGTTTATCACAGTGCTTTGTCATGTAATAGATGCTTAATGACTTCTTTATTGATTGATTACTTAAATTCTCAATATGCCTTATGTGTGTCAATCATCTGAATACTTTTTTGTCATGTATATAGTGAGTTACTTTTTTAATGTCTATGACAAAACTCAAGGACAAAACTTGACTCTTCTGGTTAAGAAAACATTTGAATTCAATTTTAACTGTGGGTGATCAGGGAAAGGTAGAAGCCCTACCTTGCTTGTGCTATATAGCTTGTATTCAATGACTTACTGGTTGGATACCTGAATCTTATCGTATATTGTGTGCAGTTCCTATGATTTAAAGAAAATAAAGAGAAGAAAGAAAAAAGAAAATTGTTATTTATACTCATTAAGTATATCAAGGATTATATCCAAATCTCAACATACCATATACTATCCAAATCAACATTGTCTATTAGGCATATTTTACTAATTGAAACTATCCAGAAACTTAAAATGTGGAAGGAGATGTCTGATTTGGAATTTGGGGAGTCTGAAATTTGTAAGGGGTGTCTGATCATTCAGATTATGATGATGAGATAACATAACAAGGTAGAAGACCCTCAGATCCTCTTTTAATATCTCAAAGGGAACTGAATGATCTCTCTTATGGTCTTAATGTACAAAAATCAAACTGACCTGTTAGTTTCTAGTCTAAAAGGATGCAATCTTCTAACAGAGAGTGCCAAGAATGTTCAAAATCTGAAGTTTCTTTGAGAAGCAGTAAGTATGAAGAGTATTCTTAGCATATCATTGGGGATCTAAAATTTATTGCTTTTTTACTAGACTACAACTTAGGTATATAAAATATTGCTGCTTTGTTTGCAAATAAGATGACAGAAACAGAAAAAAACACTATATATACATATATATATATATATATTTCTCAGACTAAGCTAAACACACTTTTAAAACGGAACTGGTCACTAAAATAACCTTTTCAACTTATTTTCCAGAAAAAAATTGATTTTTGCAGGAGCATTTTTGGTCAACTTTGTTGACGTGAGGATATGGTGAAATTATGTTAATTATATGTAGAGGATTATAGAATCAAAGGTGTAGACTAGGAAAAGGCCTAAGATGTTGTTTAATTTAAGTTCCTCATTTTATAGATGAGAAAACTGTGGTCCAGAGGTGCCAAATTAGTCCAAGGTCACATAGTTAGTAGAGAAGGCATGAGAATGGATCCTGTAGAATATAGACTAATGAATATAATTTCAATTACTGACAAAAATCTTAAACATTATTGACTGTTTAGGTTATCTGTGTCCACATGGATCTCTCTCCATATCAACCAGAGGGAGATATAAATAGATATCTCTATGATCTCCTTCATCCAGCCTTCTCCATGCGAGACTTTGATTCCTGCTGGGAGACAAAATAGGAAGTTTGGGACAGAGATTACTTCACTCTATTCCTTTCAGAGAAAGGGTTTCACACTAGAATTATATCTATCCCCCCCCCCAAATATTGCTATTTTAGGAGAGATAGCTTTTGGGTTCAAGTTGAGCTCCTGATCTCTATATAATAGGGAAGGAGTGTCACCAAGCCTATGTCCAAGGCTTGACTCCCTTCTCACTAAATGCAAGTTCCAAAATGAATACATGTAGAAAATATCAAATAAATCCATTTATCTAAGCCAACAGTCAATCTAAATCAGAGACAGTGTATAGATGAGAATATTGTCATTGTTGTTGTTCATCCTTCATTTGCAAAGAGGACCAATGTCATCATAGGGTGATGTTTTGACTCCTGAGTGAATTGGATTTAAGTGAGGCAGAGTTGTATAAAGTCATCAGCCTCATTCTCTCTTTGAAAGTTATCAAAGTCCAGTGGCAAAACAAAAGCCAAGATGACTGGTAATTTTTGATGTCTGACTGAACTCTAAGCACTCCACAGTGCCTGCTTCAGTTGCCTTCAAGGCTGCTGGAATAAATTGTTCTGATCTACTCATTCCACTAAGGGGAGAGAGAGTGAGAGATAGAACCAGATCCTAAGGGAAAATTACCCAAAATCTCTATTACAACAAAATAAGCGTAAGACCATGAATGAGGTACCAGGTCCTCTACATGTCACCTTCTTCCCTAAGTCTTTCTCTCCCTTCAGAAACCTTTTCCTATTGAGAAACTGGAACCACATGCCTTCTGTCTTGAAATTAGAAGCCAGAAACCCAGGATCTCTCTTCTCCCAAGCTTTCATTAATTTCACCTTTCATCAGGGGTGGAGCTTTCAGTAATTAATCTCCACCAATGAGGAGAATTTTATGTAAATGGACTTTGAGCCCCAGTTACATTAAGGGAATGTTTCATGAATATTTAGTAGAAAAGGAAGAGATCTATAACAGTCAACATGATTTCATCAAGAACATGTCACGCCAAACTAACCTAATTTTCTTTTTTGATCATATTATTAAACTGTTGGTTCAGGGTTTGATTTTGGCAAACCAGTTGAGAAAGACTTTTATGATGTCATTATGGACAAGATCTATATATATATATATGTGTGTGTGTGTGTATATATATATATATGTATATATATATACATATATATATATACATATATATATATATATCAGCCAGAAATATATCAGTCAGTCAACAAGGATATATTAAGCAGCTATTATGAGCAAAGCACTGTGTTAAGTGGTAGAGATCCTTAAAAAATATGTATAAAATAGTCCCTGATCTCAAATAGTTCACAGTCTACTGTGAGAAAAAAAACATGCAAATAACTATGTATGAACAAGAAATATACATGATAAATTGGGGGGAGGGGTAGTCTCAGAGGGAAAGTACTAATATTAAGGAAGACTGCAAGAGGGTTCTTAGAGAAGATAGGATTTTAGCTGAGATCATAGTTAGAATTAGAACTGATTGGATGGATAGACCCAAATAATCACTAATGAGTTGCTTTTCTTTGTATCCCCAAGACTGAATAAAGCACCAGGCACATAGTAAGCACTTAATACATGTCGTTGTTGTTTTTCGTCCTTCATTTTCAAAGAGGACCACTGATATCATGGGGTAATGTTTTCACTTGCACATGAATTTGATTTAAGTGAGGCAGAGTTGCACAAAGTCATCAGCCTCACTTTCTCTTCAAGTCATCAAAATCCACTGGCAAAACAAGTCAGAATGACTAGCTATGGCCCAGAATGCAGTGAATGAATGACCTTGGCATCACTGATATCTGATCAAGCTCTAAGCTCCACAGCACCTGCTTTAGCCACTTTCATGGCTGTTGGAACAAATTACCGTTATCTGCACATTTCACCTGGGAGGAAATCTTCACATGCCTGGGGTAGACACCCCTCTAACTCATCGTCAGATCTGAGGCCTGTCAATTACCCTCACTCTGGTTTAGCCTGTCTGCCAAAACATTTTTACCAGAGTGTAGTCACTGCATGTGGTACAGGTTCTTAGAGTCACAGGTGAAAGTTGAGTGACCAGTTGGACACCAAAGGTGTGTGTGCAGCTCTGAAAAGGACTGAGCAATCCACACCAGAGGTGCTAGGCCTTCCTTAATACCCCATACACCCCTCTTAATATATGCATATACTTGTTGACTGACTAATATCTTTCCAAATATTAACACAGAAAGAGGTCTTTAACTTAGTATTCCAATGATCTCTCCTTGGCCCCATGCTATTTAATATGTTTATCAATGACTTAGATAAAGGCATAGAGAATATATGTATCTAACTTGGAGATGACAGAGTAATCGACACATTACATGAGAGTCAGTATCTCAATAGAGCCTAAAAGACTCAGACAATGGGCCAAATATAATACAAAGAAATTTAATAGAGTTAAATTTAAAGACCTACAGTTTAATTTTAAAAGTGAACTAAACAAGTATGACTGAAGAAAGAGTGATTACATAGCTGCTTGCTTCACCTTCCCTTCCCAAAAAAAAGCTGAATATTTTAGTGGACTGCAAACTCAATGTGTGTCAACAATATAACATAGAATGAAAAACAAAAGTTCCATTAACAGAAGCAGAGTCAAGAATAGGGTAGGTGGAAGTTTTTCTGTACCCTTCTCTGGTCATACAATACTTGGTGTACCAAGTTTCATTATGGGTGTTTCAGGAAATTGACAAGTGGGAGAATAGACAAAGGACAAGTAAAATGATTGGAGAACTAGGACCCAAGTCATATGAGGATTGGTTGAAGCAATTGAGATGTTTAGCCTAGGGAGGAAAATATCTGGAAGTAGAAAACATATATGATTTGAAGGGCTTTTATATAGAAAAGGGATTGGATTTGTTCTTGGTATCAGAGGACCATGCTAGAAGCAGTGAGCAGAAGTTGCAAAAGAACTCAATGTAAGAAAGAATTTCCTAACACCATATTTACTCAAAGGTAGGACTGTTGCTTTGGGAGGTGGTGAGTTTCTCCATGTCTGGGGTCTTCAAATGAGAGTTTGATGATTAACTTCTGGGGATATTGTGAAAGGGAATCCTGTACAGTTATGAGTGGGTCTAAATGATCTCTGAGATCACCTTTAGCTTTGGTACTTGGTGAATCTGTTGTCAATGTTTTTGATACTTTCTCTTGTCATATAGCACATTAGTTATGCTATTCAGCATCAGGTTAAATGACATTTTATATGAGTGGAGTCCTTGTCACCATTCATCACTTTTAATTTTTTTTAAGTGATAGACAGCATAAAGTCATGGACAGATCCCAAGAACCTTAGTGAAGACTACTGGATTTAGAGTCAGAGGAAAACTGGTTCAAATCCCATCTCTTCTATGTGCGACATTGAGTAAGTTTCTGCCTATCTCTGGACCTCAATTTATCTATCTCTAAGAAGACAGTGTTAGACTAGACGATGACTAAAATTCCTTTAAGTTCTAAATTATATTATCACATGAATTCAAATCCCTCTTCATATATCACCCTCCCCACCAAAGAATCACAGAGTCACAGAATCAGTCAGTCAGTCAACAAACATTTACTCAACACTGACTATGTGCCAGGCACTGTGCTGTGCACTAGGGACACAAAGAAAGCCAAAAACAGCAGTGCTGTTCCTGAAACAACCCTGGGCTCCTGAAGTAAATCCCAGAGGTAAATGTGCAAATTAGCTCTAATAACAGAAATGAGGGTGGGTTGCATAAGCATTTCAAGGAAATTTATGTTAATAACCCTGAAAGCAGAAAAATGTGAATCATTAGTATGCTAGAATTCTTCCCTTCCTCCCACTCTAGTCTGTCCCATGACTTCTTTTTGAGGGTGGGGTTATGACATCCATGAAGTCATGAAGCTAGAAATTTGGAAGGGCAGGAGGACTAGTGGGCTAATTTCCATAGAACAGTCTGGGTACATCCTCTAACTACAGAGCCACTGGTGAGTGTCCAGGGACTCACATTGCTTGCTTCCATATCTCTGCATTGGCCAAACAAGGCAATTTATACTTATTAACATAGGCTTGCTGCTGTAGGAATTAATCCCACAATCCAGGCTAATCAAATCCTTGGGTTTAGGAAGCATCTGTGTGAAGAAGTGGTTGAGGATCAGGGAGAGGAAGATGGGAATCTAAGAGAGTATGATACAAAGATGCATCTGATTTGTCCCATCTTTCCCCTCTCATGCTAATTACATCCTAGAATCTAATAGCATACATATGGAAAGAGATGCTTTAATTTGGTTGCTACCCCACCATCAAGGCATCATGCAACACATTAGAGAAACAAGAGTGCTGGATCTGACAATGGAGGAAACATGAAGCCAACTTCTGAATCTAGAACCTCCTAGTTGTGTGTCCCTGAAAAGTCCTGTGAGTTCTCTGAGTCTTAGTTCCCTCATCTGTAGAATGGGAGAAAAATAACAGCTATTTTATAGGGCAGCCCTGATGATCAAAGGATATAAACAATATAGCTTGTTTGAGAGGTTGCATGGAACATTAAATAATGTGTTGGACTTGGATTCAAGAAGATGAGGGTTCGAATCCCACCCAAGACAATGGATAAATGTGACTACGAACAAGTTATTTGAACTCTTTATGACTGTTTCCTCATCTTTAGAGTAGGGAGAGAGACAAAGAGAGAAACAAAGAGAGACAGAGTGAGAGAGACAATGACAGAGAAAGATGGAGAGGCAGAGAGATGAAGAGAAAGAGACAGAGAGAGACAGAGAGAGAATTGCTGTCACTGGATGGGAGAGTCAAATGAGATAACATATGCAATGCACTTTGGACATGGCATAGTGTAGTGTAGGGATGGGGAACCTGCAGCCTAGGGGCCACATGTGGCACTCTAGGTCCTCAAGTGCAGTACTTTGACTGAATCCAAACTTCACAGAACAAATCCCCTTAATAAAAAGATTTGTTCTGTAAAACTTGGACTCAGTCAAAAAGCTACACTCAAGGACCTAGAAGGCCACATGTGTCCTCAAGACCACAGGTTCCCCACCCCTGGTGTAGTTGAAAGAGTTCCAGATAAGGAGTCAGAAGACCTCGGTTTAAATCCCACTTTTGCTTCTTGTGAGATCTTGGGCAAAACACTGAACTTTTTGTTTCTCAATCTGTAAAATGAAGACCTGGCTTTTTCTGAAGTCCCTTCTGGCTCTGAATCTATGATCCTATAGCATCTTAAAATTTGACATCAGGAGTTCTTAATCTTTATTGTGTTTTAAACTCCTTGGGCAATAGGTCTGGTGACTCCTATGAGCCTCTTCTTAGAATCAAGTTTTTAAATGCATAAAATAAAATACATAGGAATCCAAAAGACATCAATTATATTTAAACAGTTATCAAAAAAATTTAAATAAAGTCACAACCCCCACCATGAAATCTATCCATGGATCTCTTGGGAGTCCATGAAACCCGGATTAAGAATTCCTGTTTTAGATAAATGTCAGTAATTATCATCAGAAGGAGTATAGATTTAGAAACAGAAGGGAGCTATGGAGGGATGAGATCCAACACCCATACTTTACATACGAGGAAAATGAAACCCAGTTATGTCGTGTGATTTGGTCACAGTCCAGGTCTACTAAGAAGCAAAGTAGAATTTCCTCAATGCTTTCCACCACACCCTACCATCCCTAAAGTGACTCATTCTATATCAGCCTGTTGCTAGATAGTAAAGCTGAGATTCAAATACAGGCAATTATAAAAGATTATGAATTCAATACTCCTTCCACTTTTGGGAAGTGGGTTTATTAGGAGGAGGACTTTGTTTCTGAACTACTCTTTTGTCCTTAGAAAATAGCTTAAGTCAGGAATGGAGATGGAGGAGACTAAGGTAAATAGGGTCATATTTTCCAATGAGGGGTGTGATAACAATTGGAATTTTGGAACAAAAAGAAAGCGAGGAAAGAGAAACATTGGCAAAGCCTCTGCCTGTTAGAGTCAGGGACAGGGTGTTCATAACACAAAAGATGATGGAGGTAATGGGGATGCTGGGGAGGGGGAGTGGATCTGAGCTCTCAGTCCCTCGAAACTTAGCAACATCCCACATCTCCAGCGGGAATCCTTGTGTGGGAGATCAAAGGAAGCCAAATAAGAAAGTCTAATAATGTCTTAGGAGAAGTTTGTAATCTGCCCACACAGATAATGGATAAAATAAAAGGCATTATCAGATCAGATTAGTAGAGCTGTGTGTGGCTGAAACCAGGGTACAGGAACAGTCAGGGGAGAGCAGGTGCAGTGCCAAAAAAAGGACACCATAGGTATAGGCTCTTAGAACTAAAAAAGATCTAGTATTGAGCTAGTCTAATCCCTCCATTCTACAGATGAGTAAACTGAAGCCCAGAGAAGCCAAGTCTCTTAAAGCCTATGTCTCTTAAGGATAGGAAACTGAAATGTGGGGGTGGTAGTGTCCCCTAGGAGAAGGCATACAAGCCACCCTCCCAGTGAGGAAGTTCCCCCACACAAACATATGCAAAGCCATAGATCTGCAGATTATCATAGATTGGGAGGGGAGAGGAAAGAACAGACAATGGTGTCTGAGGCAAAAAAAAAAAAACACACATGCTCATATATATATATATATATAAACTATATATAGTTTTTATTTAAATTTATGTGTATGTGTGTGTGTGTGTGTGTGTGTGTGTGTGTGTTTTGTAACCACAGGACAGATCTATGTCAGAAATACAACTAGGGAGCAGAGAGAAGGACTCTGTCCAGGGTACTAATGGCACTTTGCCAGATAGAAACAATTGAACTTAGTCTCCAGAGAACAACAAACTACTAGATGGTATGCTTCCCTCTTGTGGCAACTCACAGCAACTGCTCCTTGGGCTAGCTCATTCCTAACTCATCCCTAACTTCTTCCCTCATCCCCCTTCCCATCAGAGACTTCCCAGTGCCTTGCATTCTCCGTCTCTTCCATGGAGTCTCTCCCAATCTCCCCCTACTTTCCCAGTAAACTGAATTTGTTTAAAATAGTCGATTGTATTGTATCATTGTATCAAAGATATAGGACTGGAAGGTCATCCAGAGGTTATCCAGTCCAACACTCGGATTAGAAAATTGAAGCCCAGAGAACTGATTTTCCACTGGTGTTACAGATAGTAAGCAACGGAAAAGAGTTTTAATTTCAAACCCTTTGATTCTAGATCCAGAGATACCAAAACCAATGTGTCATACTACCTCTTTTCATGCTATGTTCCCTATGACACATTTAGAAGGAGCCTCCAGGTTGCAGACTTCCTTATTATAGTTCTGATCCATCTGCCCTGTTGGAAGAGGTAGAATTTTTTTAGCCACATCTATGTTCAGTTTGATGTTTGGGGTGTTGTGTGTCCCTCAGACTTAACTCAGCATACAAGATCAGATCCAATGAATACATTCTCCCCTCTCCCCCAGAGAATATGAAAATTATTTTTTCTAAAGATGAAGGAAAGAAACCTACCATTATGCCCAATCAACCTTTATATGGATGGTAAATTGCTCAGAAAGCCTGTCTCCCTCTGACCTGGCTGCTCTGATAGGATTCTGCCAGTCCCACATGGCCTTTGAGTTAAAGTTGATTTGATTTCCATTTTGTAAAGACTATGCTGTTTTTATAAGCAGATCTGAAAAGTTCACAGAGTTTAATTCAGCCCCATTTTCTTCTAGTCACCTCGACCTAGTGGGTGGCTTTCTCAATAAAGGTGCAGGAATTCCTACATGCTTATTTCCATGAGCCACATTTCTGACCCCTACAAAACCCACTTCCATGCTTTGGTGCTAGAATATTTCATGAAAAGCTCACAAATCATATCTCTTTGATTGCATTTCCTTACTTCTTCGAAAGCAAAATCACTGTAATTGGTTTACATTAAGCATCATGTTTTTTGAGAGAGGAAATTAAATGGGATATCGTTACATTTGATTCATAGGCAAACAGTCAAATAAAAATATCATCAGACATTCAGAAATAGTTCTTAACGATGACAAAAATCTTTTTTGAGGGCAAATCACAGCTTAAAGAATAGGATTACGAGGAGAGAGGTGGGAATTCTATTCATTCTGTGTGCTGAGGAGTGAGAATTATGGTAAGAGACTTCATGCATGTATCTTTAATAGTTTCTTTTCTCATTCCATGGTGGAGACAGAACTAGTCTAAGGTCAACAGGCTTTTGCCCTAAGGTGGACAAGTTAGCAGATGGTACAGATGCAGGCCAAAGTTTGGGGAAGAAGAGATTTAGGCAGCTACAGGGACAGTAAGTACTCCATAGCCTCTTTATTCAATCTATAAAATGAGAGGTTTGGAATAGCTGGTCTCTTAAGTTCCCACCAGCTCTAGATTTCCATCCCAATAATCTATAATCCTATAAAGTAGAAGAATTCAGGCATGACAAAGGAGTGTGATGAGCCTTCCCTTTCCTTATCCTATTCACTGCAACCCTCCCTCAAGGAGCTAAATCTACTCCCAGCTGCCTATGGTTCATTCCCCCTCTCCCACCTCACTCTGTCTTGCTCTATTATCTCCTTATCCTTGGTTCTAATTATCTCTTTGTATCACCGAGGAGTTAAAAAACTCCAAATCACCTCTCCCTCCCCTCTCTCTCTCCTGTGGGGACTGACAGTTTGGAATAGGAGCCCTTAAAATGATAAATCTTCTATATTAAAAGTCATTTGTTTATTAGAGGCAGTTTCAGCCTTCCATATCTGGGAAGCTAAAGATATGCAGATGAGGATGAGCTCATATTTCTAGATTGTTTGGGGTGGGAAGGGGAAGGTGGAAATGGTTTAAAACTTAAAATGAAAGGAAAAAGTCATAGAAATCTAATAATACATGCCACAATGTGGTATAGTGGAAGGAGAGCTAAGCTTTTAGTGTCAGGAGAGGGGAGGAGAAAGCATAAGCATTTATATACCTACCATGCACCAGGAACTGTGCTAAGCACTTCACAAATATTTTATTTCATCTTCATAACAACCCTTTAAGGTAAGTGCTTTTATTATTCCCATTTTTCAGTTGAAGAAACTGAAGCAAACAGCTAGTGAGTGTGTGAGGATAGATTTGAACTCAGATCTTTGTGGCTCCAGGTCCAGCACTTTATCCACTTTGACACCTAGCTGCCTCAGAAGAGACCTAGGTTTGAATGTCATATCTGAGATTCATTAGCTATGTGACCACAAGTAAGCCACTTCACTTCAACAAACTTCCCTCTGCATATTTGTAAAATGGACATAATATATATTCATTCATTCATTCATTCACCAAACATTTAGTAAGTGTTTTCAATGTGCCAAGCAGAATACGATAGCTGGGAGAATACCAAACCAAAACCAGTCCCATACCGATAATAGCAGATGTCCAAAAAGATATTGTGAGGGCCAAATTACAAAACAGTTCGAAAGTGCTTTGCAAGCCTTGAAGAGTCCTATAAATGCCAGCTGTTAGAATTATTTTGTTAGGCAGTACAGCAAAGTGATTAGAGAGCTGTCCTCAGAGTGAAGAACACCTAGGTTCCAACCCTGCCTCTAATACATACTGGTTGTGTGACTCTAGGGACATCACAACTTCTCAGAATACCTCTTTAAAACCAGAAGCTACAAATGGAAGGTGCAGTCTGTATTGCCAGAGGAATTTTCCTTATCCGAGAGTTGCCTTTAGTGATAAAATCTCAGGTCCAATCCCAAATCCATATTATTATAATATAAAAAAATTATGAAGGATCTACTGTGCATTGATGATGATGATGATAATAATGATAACAACAATAGCATTTCTATTTCATTGTTGAGTTATATTCAACTCTTTGTGACCCCCATTTGGGATTTTCTCTGATTCCAGATATAGGAATGGTTTGCCATTTCTTTCCCCAGCTCATTTTACAGATGAGGAAACTGAGGCAAACAGGATTAAGTTACTTGCCCAGGGTTGCACGGCTAGTGTGTAAGGCCAGATTTGAACTCCAAAAGTTGATTCTTCCTGACTTCCAGCCCAGAGCTCTAACCACTGCAGGATACTGGGTTGTGAGTCAGAAGATTTAGGTTCAAATCCCAGCTCTGCCATTTACTACCTATGTGACCTTGGGCAAAGCATTAAAACTCTTTGAGTCTTAGTTACCTCATCTGTAAAATAAAGGGGAGAAGGGGATTGGACTATATAACCTTTAAAGTCTCAGCCAGCTCTAAATCTGTGAACTTGTGAAGTGGCATTTGAGTTGGCAGATAATCCATTCATATCCACTATCTGGGGAAAAAGTACATTCTCTGTTGGATTTCTTTTCTTCACTCTTAAATGTACTTTAATGTGAGTGATGGGAGACCTGGGTTCCAATCCTTCCCCCTACATTTACTAGCCTAGAACCCCACTTTACTCATCTGTAAAATGGAAACAATAAGAATCCCTTGCCTCCTTCAGGGATGATGCTAGGAAAACACTCTGTAAACTTTATAGCACTTATGAATTATGATTGGGCTATAATTATTACCCCCACAAAAGTGAACAAAGTATCTCATTTAAAAATGAAGCCTTTTTGAGTACCTAACCTTCACTGCAGAGATCTCAGTCCAGCCACAACTACTGCTTTTCACATTTCCTATTTCTGTGTCCTAGGAACCACTTGGGGAATTTGAAGTTCACTACACCCTGCCTGGTCGCCATCCTGGACTTGCCTCCACCTGTCTGCACGTACAAATTTGCATGTGAACAAGCTCTTTCAAGTCATAGCGATATAGTTCCTGTACAAAGACATTTTCTTTTCCTCCTAAAGAGTTTCACTAGGTCATATTCCAAATTGTCATCTGTCTCCTGGCCAGAGACGATGTCAACCCTTTTGTGTAGGAGCAGAGAAGAATCTTTGACAAACTGCTTTTATGAACTGCCAGATTATTAGCAAAATCATTTGGGTTTCCATTGAAATAGGAGTTTTTATTTTAATTTATATTTTAATGAACGCTTGTAACAGTACTGTTCCATAAACACAAGCAGTACAATCTTATAAAAATTTCATCTTTATCTATTTTGGGGAGAAATAGTCCTGTTGACCTAATTGAAGCATCTGTCATTCTGACATTAAATAGTGTATCCTTGGACCTTTTATTATATTTCCCTGCATTTCTCATACACTGTTAAATTGAAATAACACCGCTGCCTTGGAGATAAAGAGAGATAATAGGTATTTTATAATGAGGGAAGAGGAGGATTCATCTCTAGTCAAGGCTGAGAATTGCTTTATCTTTTTCTCTGGGTTTCATTGCCCTAAAGGGAGCTCTCTGGCCCCTTGTGCCTCTCAGTGTTCCAGTAAGAGGAGGATCAGATGAGAGGCATTTAGGATAACACTGAGAGACACGATTACCAACCAGCCAGTCATCTACCTTGACGGGGGCCACAGTCATCATGGGCAGTTCCGACTTAGGTGGATTTGTCACAGCTCTACTCCAAAGCCGTGATGGATGTTCCATTCCATTGACGTTGTTTCTCCTTCTCTAATGGAGCAGTTCGAAATCTATCCATGCCTGCTCATCCATGTCTTCTCATGAATCACCATAGGGAGTGGGGTCCACTATTCTGGGGGACCTCCCCCCCAGCTCATTTGCTATCATTAGAGTAACAATGGAGCGCACAGACTGTCTATTAGTTATGCTTCACTCCTGCTACACTTCTAGCCCATCTTTTTTTCTCAATTCATACATCTCTTCAATGACATTCCTTATGCTATTTCTCCTTTATTTATCCAAATAGTGTAGTAGAGTGAGCAGCTAGGTGGCAAAGTGAATAGAGCAGTGGACCTGGAGTCAGGAAGACTCCTCTTTCACAAGTTCAAATATGACCTCAGACATTTACAAGCTGTGTGGCACTGGACAAGTCATTTAATCCTGTTTGCCTCAGTTTACTCATCTGTAAAGTGAGCTAGAGAAGGAAATGGAAAACTAATCCAATATCTTTTCCCCAAAAAAAATCCAAATGGGGTGAAAAAGAGTACAACACAACTGAAAAATGACTAAACAACAGTATTGTAGAATGGGAAGAGCACTAACTCTGGCATCAGAGGACCTGGGTTTGAATCCTGTCTCTTCTTCTTACGTCTTATGTGACTTTAATCAAGTCTCTTAACCTCTATGGATATCTGTTTCCCCATCTTCAAAATAAAAAAAGATTGGATTAGCTGGTTTCTGAGGTCTCTTCCCCCTGGAATGCTATGATCCTGATTTTTCATGTGTTGTATCTTATTCACACTCATCATTTACTGCTCCATTCTCTTTGGGGTGAGCTCAAAGGGTATTTAGTTTGAATTCTTTGGATATTGGTATTCCATAATTTGTAATCAGGGAGAACTATTATGCTCCTGGACATCTACCTGGGACTAACAGCGTACCTGAACAATAGACTGGGCCTAGGAATTAGTAAGATGAGGAAGACAGCATTGCCTTTGGGAAGTTGGGGGATATTTTTTAATAACCCCAAGTTTATCTCTTAAACAAAACTCAACTTTTTAACCAATAAATCAATCCACGAGTATTTACTGATTACATACCATGTGCCAAATATGGTGCTAAGCACTGGGTATACAAAAGGAAAAGAGAAATATTAGCTGCCTTCTAGGAGTTTATATTCTACTATTCTATTACAATTCAGTATGTTCACAGATAAATAACTGTAGGATATAAAGTAAAATAAATACACATGATCACACTTGAGGAAATCAGGAAAGGCCCCTTGAAATTCAGGACATTTGAACTGAGTCTTAAAGGAAACCAGAGGTTTCAAGAGGGAGAGGTTTGTATAAAGGCATGATGAATAGCAAATGAAGGATAGCAGTGTGTAATCAGCCTGGCTGTTCTGCCTCAAGAAAAATATTCTGAAGACATATTAAGAAGACCTTTAAGGACTAGAGAGGAGTGTCTTTTTAATCCTAGAAGCAGTGGGGAGCCACTGATCTTTCTTGAGTATAGGAGTGATGTGGTCAGATTTAGATTTTAGTAATATAAGTTTGGCACCTATGTGGATACTTGATTGGAGAGGGGAGAGACTAGGTGAAGGGGAGCCAATTAAGAGGCTATGAAAATAGTCATGAGGGTTGATAATAGAATGGTTGTGGTGTGTGTAAAGAGAAGGAGATGAATGGGAGAGATGTGGAGTATCCACTGTGAAATATCCAGTGAAGGTGTGTGACTTTTGTTGTTCAGTCATTTTTTTTAATTGTGTCTGACTCTTCATGACCCCATTTAGGGTTTTCTTGGCAAAAATACTGGAGTATTTTGCTCTTTCCTTCTCCAGTTCATTCTACAGATGAGGGAACTGAGGCAAAAAAAGTTAAGTGACTTGCCCAGGTGCATACAGCTTGTAAGTATCTGAGGCCAGATTTGAACTCAGGAAGATGAGTCTTGCTGATTCCAGGGCAGGCACTCTATCCACTGTCACCTAGCTGCTAGGTGTGTGACTGCAAGTTAACAAAGCCCACAGACACAAATATGATAGAAATATGAAAACACATAATTAAAAGAACTCCCTCCCTTTATTGCTACTAGAAATGTAGCAAGTCTCTCTTGTCCTCTTCTTCTGGCTAATTGAGTAGCTGCTTCCAGAAAGGTTAAAATTCAGTTCTGCATCCTGAAGCCAAAGCGTTTCCCTACATAAAGAGTCCCTCTCCCAGCAAGGCATGAGATCAGAACAGACTGAGCACCCTGTTTCATCAGTGGCAGTCACGTTAGTTTTTTGTACTAAATAAGACGATGCTTTCTTACTGCCTAGTATTCTGAAGTGGTTTCCAACCCATGGTGCACAGCCTCTGGGGGTGGGGGGTGGGGCGCAGAGAGAAAACACCTATAACAAAGGATCTGAGAATCAAGATGAGCAGCAAATAACACCAAGTTAGGAAGGAGCCAGAGGAACTGGCTTAGAATCCCAATGCCATCACCTTCTAGTACTGTTTCCTCTTCTGGAAAATGAGAGTGCTCGATTAGATGGCCACTGGGGTGCTGTCCAGTTAGAAATCTGATTCCCATGACACTAAGCATCCTTATTTTTACTTTTATATAGCTCCAGCCAATTATGTAGCATGACTCAGTGTAATACAGAAGCCAGCACTCCTATGGAGCAGATAAATAATGCATCTTGCAATCTTTGCATTGTGACTTTTTCTAATATACTGAGATGCTGCTATGATCAATCAAATATAAAGCCATGTGGACGCATTGCTGAGTCTAGCTTTTGGTCATCTTGCTTATTTTATCATTATCATGGGATAGCAGATAAAGCCCTAGACTAGAAGACAGGAAGCCCTTGGTTCAATTCCTGCCTCAGGCACTTACAGGTTCTATGACCCTGGTTAAACCCATTCAATCTCTCTGGGCCCCAACATCCTCAGGTATAAAAGGAGGAGTTTGAACTAGATGGTTTCCGGCTCTACAATCATAATCCTAAACAAGAATGATGCTTCCTGGGGCTGCGAAGGAAATACATTTTGCATCTCCTATTTGTGCTGACTGACTGAAGGATTTCCTTCAGAGTCAGCTAAGCAGTTTATTTAGAGATTTGGGGAAAAAAGAGGGGGAAAAACAGAAAGAAAAAAAAACACACACAAAAGAGCCAAGTTCTCCCAGCTGCTTTCTTTTACACTGAAATTTGTAAATAATATTCTCCAATAACAAAAGTTATGAACAAACAGTTCATGTGGAGAGGAAAAAATATCGGCAAATAAAAGAGCCCAGCAACCAGAATGTAAACCATCTTTCCTCTCAAGACTGACAAATTATAACACTTACCTCACTCAACAAGGAGAGCAAACACTGGGGGGGCTCCAGGAAAGCATGCCTGCCCCTCAGATGGGGTTGGCCATCCATTTGTCAACTGAGACCTCCACATATAGACCCATGGGGCACTTAATTGCTCATAAAAATGATTTGCAGGGCACTTATACTATTTTTTAATAAACTATAGAGTGGGTGGGGGTGGGGGGGAGAGGGAGAAAGTTCCCCAGAGTCTTTGCTGTCTTACCTTACAAATTAATAAGTCAAGGTCAGTGAAGAAGGGAACCAAGCAGGGAGAAAGGAAGGAAAATGAAAAAGGAAAACGAGGGGGAGATTAATGGAGACAAAGAGATAACTATCTGGGTGTTTTCTTTTGTTTTTTGCAGAAACTATGGGGAAAGAACATACTGGATTTGAAATCTGAGGACTGGGTTCAAATCCCATCTATGTTGCTTTTTCTTTGTGTGATCTTCGGTAAGTCAATTCACTTTTTTGGTTCCCAGTTTCCTCATTCATAAAATGAAAAGGTAGATGCTCACCAAGGAAACCCTCGATCAATTAATCAATCAATCAATCAAGTATTTGTTAACCTCCTAATATGTTTCACAAGGCATTATGCTGGGTTTTGGAGATACAAAGGCATGGAAGAAATAATCCCTTCTCTTAAGGAACTTATCAAGGGAGATAACGTGTATATGTGTATACATAATTAAAACATAAACAATAGATTAGAGAGTCTGGGTGGCTTAGCATCTTCCAGCACTAGAAGCCATGATCTAATTTGTCCAGCAGGTTGGAATTGCTCAGTTCTGGAACTGTGCCAGGGGACAAAACCTCTCTAGGGTTCTTCATTTGGAACCTCTTCCAAAGCTATTATTTCTTTATCTATACTCATTCCCTGTCATTCAAAACTAACATGTAACTATAATATTGTCACTTTCAATGGTATTTAAAGCACATCATTTCACATTCTCCTAAACTTGTATATCTTCTCCTGAAATATCATAGCTCGGCACCTGAGGCAATTCAACACACCCTAGACAGGAATACCCTCTTGAACATCCCCCCAAAATGGTCATGCAGCCTATTTTAGAGGACTGCCAGTGATGAAGATCTTATTACCTTCAAGACTTTGATCAAGTCACTTAACTTCCATAGACAATTCCACTTTTAGATGGCTCTGATTCTTTACAAGATTTTTCCTGAATTCTAGTGAAACCTCTCTCTGCCCCAGAGAACATCAAAACTTCCCATCATTTGTTGTTGTTTGCAAAGCAATTGGGGTTAAGTGACTTGCCCAGGGTCACACAGCTAGTAAATGTTATGTGTCTGAGGCCAGATTTGAACTCAGGTCCTCCTGACTCCAAGGCCAGTGCTCTATCCACTGCACCACCTAGCTGCCCCTTGTTGTTGTTGTTTTGATCCTGTCATCTGATGACAAGCAGAAAAGGGCTAATCATTCTGCCCCATGACCCTTCAAATATTGGAAGACCCAGTCTTATCTTCTCCAGGATAATCACCTCCTGCTTTTTCAACCAATCTCCTTATGGCATTTTCTTCATGTTCCATACTGTCTTGGTCAGACTACTACAGACACACTCCAGCTAGGAAATTTTTATGAGGGAAGAGAAACACTTCAGCTGAGGAAAGAGAAGATGAAAGTGGAGAAAACCTCCACAGGCCTGGGCCAAACAGAGAATTGTTAATGGAGATGACTTGCCATACTGTTGTTGTTTGTCCTTCGTTACTTGAAGAGGATCATGACATCAGGAAGGTGACGCCATGACATGCAAGCAAATTGGATTTAAGTGAGGGATGGCTGTGCAAAGTCACCAGCCTTTCTTTCTCCTCTACAGCCATCTGGGTCCAGTGGTCAGATATATATCAGGACAACTGGAGATGGCCCAGGATGCAGTGGGGAACCCTGGCCTTTTCAATCCAAGGTCTTCAACATGTCTCAGTTTGGCTGAGGCAGAACCCACTCAGTGATTAAGGCTTAATAAAAATTTAGGCAGACAAAGGCTTCTTTACCTAATCAAAAGAAAGCGGTAAAGGAACATCTAATACTTCAGTGTGACTAAAATGAGGAGCTTGAAAATAGGTGCGAATGTTAGTGGGGCTATGAAATGGGACAACCATTCTGGGAAAGTTGGGAATTGCACAAGAAAAGTGACATAACTGTTCAATCATTCAAGGGACATTTGTTACGTGCATAATATATGCTAGGTACTGTGCTAAGCAAAGGATGCAAGTGAGGGGGAAAAAGATAATCTCTGCCCTCAAGGAGTTTATAATCTAATAGTGGAAGCATAAATAAAACCAGCCAGAGGCAGCACCCTGTCATCATCAGAAGATCTGCCACCTTAGAGCATTCAAGACATGAGTTGTTCATCCAAATCTAAATTCTGGAGACATGCGCTCCCTATATGTATGCCCTTTTAAGTACATAAATGGGTGAGGAGAAAAAGGAATGGAACTAACCCTTAGTGCATTCAAATCTTCATCTCGGGTCTTCCAAGAGAACTCTCCAGCTCCAGAAATGTCCCTTTGTACAGTGAAGTCCAGAATCCCTGAAAGTCCAGTGAACCCAAGCAGCCTCCATGTAAACAAACAGTTCTCCTGGTTTCCCTGGCCACAGCCATGAATATATTATTCTCGAGCCCCCTCTGTGGGGGCCTCCAAAGCCCCATGCAGTGCTGGAACTGGGAGGAAATGTCAGCTCCTAAATCAAAGACATACATCACCAGCAGCCCAAATTAACACATTTTATGGGGTTGTAAATGATTTTATGATAAATAGCAAATGCAGGTCATGAATCAGGTTACATGATAGCTTTCTTCCCCTGCATCCAAGATCCCTGTTGTTTCCAATTGAGGAACAATACAGGAGGGAGGGAGAATGACATTTAGTTACATTAAATTGTAAGCATACTTCTCCCCTTTACATTTCCCCACAAACAATGAGGATGGATGCCCATTCCAGAAACTTACATTCACTAAGCAAGGTTATTGAGGCAATAACAAATAAACTCTGTGTAGTTGTCAGCTAATTGGAAGGCTCAGGTCTCTCTCAGTGACCCATGTAGACTGCATGAGCAGACTGGAAGGAGCAATAGAATATATATCATCTCTGGGTTGCCAAGAAATGAAAAGGGTAAACAAGGAGGAAATGTGGAAAAAGAGTGAAATCTGCTTTGTGGAAATTATAGAGAGCTGATGATGATGGGGGCGCAGCATGGCCACACGGGTAGAAGTGGAGAGAGATAGGCAACATGGAGAGTGGAGAGGTTGAAGCCAGGGCAGTGGGGGAGCACCCTAAAGAAGTACTTGAGACTGGCATACATGGCCTGGGAGAAGAGATCGAGGATGTCATTTAATCCTTGATACCTAGTTAGAGAAAAAAATAGAAATTTCCTAGGCACCATGATCCCAGAATCTATGCTTCCGTTAGCAAGGGAGGCTTATTGGGCAGGTAGGTGGCACAGTAGGTTGAGCATTGGACCTCAAGCCAGGGATACCTAAGTCCAAATAGGGCCTCTGGTGCTTTTTTTCCCTTTATAAATAAATTTTTATTGAATTTTTTCTTACATTACCACAGTATAACATGCATGCATTGCCCTCCCACTCCCATAAAGTCATCCCATATGACATATAGTGTTTTTTGTAGAGAAAAAAGAAAAAAATGGGAAAGCAATCTGATTGATATATTTTTTAAAAAAGTCTGAAGGAGTATCTATTGTATAACACCTATGGACCTCCCACCTCCATGAAGGGGTGTGTTGGGGGTATCTTCTCATATTTCTTCATTCAAGTCCCAATTGATTTTTATAACTTTATTACATTCACTTTTGGGTTTTCCATATTTCTTGTTGTAGTTACTGTGTGTATTGCTTTCTTGGCTCTGTTTACTTTACTCTGCATCAGTTCAAATGGATCTTTCCATGTTTCTCTTTATTCATCACATCATTTATCACAGCACAGTGATATTCCATTGCATTCATGCACCACAATTTGTTTAGCCATTCCCCAATTGTTGGGCATCTACTTTGTTTCCAATTCTTAGATTTCATCAAAAAAGTGTTATTATAAGTGTTTTTGAGTACATGGGGACTTTTGTTATCAATGGCTTCCTTGAGGTTTAAGCTCAGTAATGAGATCTCTTATTCAAAAGGACATTTTTTTTGTCTCTTTATCAACATAATTCCAAATTGCTTTTCAAAATGGTTGCACCATTTCACAGTTCCACCAACTATGTGTTAGTGTGCCTATCCTTCTACAACCCCTCCAATATTGAGTGTTGCCATTTTGGTCATCTTTGCCAATTTGTAGGATGTAAGGTGAAGGCTCTAGGTTATTCTGATTTGTGTTTCTCTTTTTATTAGTTATTTGGAGCATTTTTCATATGGTTGTGAATACTTTGCAGTCCTTTTGAGAACCATTTGTTCAAATCCTTTGGCCATTTGTCTGTTGGGGAATGGCTATTAGTAATATATTATTATCACTATTTTACAGTTGATCCAACAGGTAGACAAAGGCCATCAGATACTTACTAGTTATGTGACCCTGGGTAAGTCACTTAACATCTGCTTCAGTTTCCATATCCATAAAATGGAGAGAATAAAAGCACCAGATCTCCCATGGTTGTCGTGAGGATCAAATGAGATAATAATTGTAAATCTCTGAGCATAGTGCCTAGCACATAGTAAGCACTTATTAAATGCTTGTTTCCTGCCTAGCTGCCAAGTTTGGGAGTTGTCTCAATGATAATTCCAGGTTTAAGAGTTCAAACACCCGATCTACTAGAGAGGGAAGGGGAGTTTCTAAGCAATGTGCCTCTTGGAGAAAGAAGAAGATCATTCATGTCATCATCAGTCAAAAAAAAAAAAGAAAGAAAGACTAAAACTTTGACATAGGGGAGCACAAAGTCTATACCTTGGTCCTTTCCTATAAGTATGAGTCATTCATATAGTGAAGGTCTGATGGAATGCCAATTCTTTTTCCAACAGCCCTCAAAGGTGTTTACCTTCTGTGGAGAACCCAAAGCATGAAGCAACTCTCTGAGTCTGGGAGGGACTGTTCAGGACCCTATGGGAAAAGATTTCCACCAACACTTTAGTATGTGGCCCCACTCTCAAACCTTATGAGAGGATTATAGCCTAATTTTAATGTTTTGCATGATTCCTGCATATGTTTACATATGACTGAATAACTTTGCACCTTTTGCATTTTCTGAAGAATGAAATATAGGCTACCCTATATTTGATATGCATTTGTTACTTTGAGTGCTTATACAGGAGTTAAGGATCTTGTTGCAGAATCATAAAATCTCAAAGTTGGAAAGTCATTTAAATCAAAAAATACCAGAAAATAATCCTCTATTATAACATAATTATCTCACCTACCCTCTGATTGAAAAGAAGGGATTTCACTCTTGGATAGAATTAATTGTTGTCAGGGGTTTTTTTTTTCTTATGTGAAGCCTAAATTTTACTCTCTATAAAATTCACCCATTGCTCCTGATAATGCCCTCTGGGACCAAACATGACAGCTGTCAAATGCTCAAAGACAATTATCATGTGTCTCCTCTTAGACACTGAGTCTTTCTTTTTTTTCAGGCTAAATGTCTACATCCTCTAACTGATACTCATGGCTGTCTCTTTTGGATGTTCTCCAATTCATCAATATCCTTCAGAAACTCAGCATATGAGTTAACATATGGTGTGGCCAGGGCAGAGTACAGAGGAACTATAACTTACTTCCTTCTTCCTAAAGGCCATGCCTCTCTTAATGTAGCACAAACTCACATTATCTTTTTTTTGGTTTCTGTATCACACACATCATTTCTGCATTTGTGGAATTCTACACAGAAAGTCAATTCAGAGATTTCCCAAAGTAATCTCTGGGTGGGGCCATAATGAGCCAAAGAAGATAATGTGATTTTTTTAAGACCCCAAGGTCAAACCCAGTCTGTGAAAGTCAAGATCAAGGGTAAGAGTTGCAGGAAGCCACTACCTTTAAAACCAGTAGAAGGAAATCCTTTTTCTTCCCAGGAAATTTAGTTAAAGAACAAAAGCTAAAAATTTAGGCAGCCTGGTGAATGCTGGTCACTTGGTATCACATTCTTTGCAGGCACTTTCCAGAGCCAGGGAATAATTTGAAGCATGGCCCATAAATTTCACAAACATCTTGTTTGGCCTCTGAGAGCTGACATATATTGCAGTAGCATATGTAATAAATGAAAATTTCAGCAGCAATAGATTATCCCTTCTGATCAGAGACATGAACTACATCCTCTTCACAATAATAAGCTCAGGCTTTGGGGGTCTCCAACTTGGCAATCTTAAATGAAAATCACACTGAAGCTTAAACTTCACCTCTTTCCAGCTGGCAAGACAAAATTGCCCCAATCTGCCATTATAATCATGTAAAGAAGAGATTTTGATGCATTTGGTTAATACCAAAACACATCAAAGAGACTTGGAAAAGGGTACAGTCCCTTTTCTTCAGGTCCCCCGAGGCTCAAGCCAATTGAGAACTTGACTCAGTCATCAGTGGCCAAGTGTTGTGGATATTTTGAATTTTTGCAATGGTAAATCATTGTGATATAGTTGGAAAATATCACTTGTCCTTGTGAGCAGAGTTAGAGGAGTTGGGTTTGAATCTATACTCAGCCACTTACAGCCCAGTTGACATATGGTATGTCTGTCTGGGCCTCGGTTTCCTCCTCTGCAAAATGAGGGATGAGACTTGACCTTTAATGTCCCTTCTTGTTCTAAAACTTGGGCCCTATGAGTCTTCTTAGAGTATTGGCTATTAAATGTCAAAATAAAAACATGGTATTTTCCCTTTCTTCATCATTGTGAAATGCAGCACTGAGGTCTCCCCGTCCTCACCCTTCCCCGCCCCCCCCCAAAAAAATATAACAAGTTGCCATTGTTGCAAGAAACAATGAGACAAGTCACTTGAGAAAGAACTGGAGTTGGCTTATTCATATTCCAGATTTCCAACCCTAATTCACAGGAATGTTACAGAGTCTAGAGCAGGATGAGACCTCAGAGGTAATCCATTCCAGCTCTTTTATTTAAAGCAGAGGAAACTGAGATCGGGAAGAGGCATAGTAGAAAGTGCCCAGAGGCAGCTGGGTGGCATAATGGACAGATCACTGCCCTGGAGTTAGAAGACCTGAGTTTAATACATCCTCAGACACTTACTAGCTGTGTGACCCTGGCCAAATCAATTCCCCTCTGTCTGCCTCAGCTTCCTCAACTGTAAAATACGTATAAATAGCACCTGACTGCCAGGTGTGATATAAAAATGAAGCAATATTTGTAAAACATTTATTATTTATTATTATTACGCTTCTTGCTATGCATTCCAACAAATCTGAATGACCATCTGCCTAGGGCTACTGTAGGAGATACTCTTGCACTAGGTGAGAGGTTCAGCTAGATGACCACTAAGGTCCTTTCCAACAGCACAAATGCTATGAGTCACATAGCTCCCAGGAGTCAAGGCTTAAGAAACAAGTGCTGTTTGGAACGGCACTGATGTTATTATATAAGTGCCCAAAATAACTCACTGATGGGAAAGAATGACAATACAGCACATATAGGGGGTACGAATTGCTTTTATTGGTGAAATATCTTTTTTTTTCTTCAATCCCAGTGAGGTCAGCCTTTAGAAAGTCCCAACAGGGTGCCTCGCCCTAGGGTACAATACTTCCCCCTAAAAAAGCCTCAGAAGTCCACTCCCTCTGAAATGGCAACAAAACAATTCTCTCCCAACAGCAGAGAGGAGGTGGAGGGAACAGAACAATGGGTTCTGATTGCTCTCTGATAGAATTATACCCTTCCCTACCCGCCACAGCTCCAAATACCATGCTAATCACCTGCCAGCCTTAAGAACAGAGAAATGAATTGCATAGAGTGTGGGGGAGTAGAGTGGAGTGAAGTTGAGGGCCTGCTGAAGGAAAGAAGGCCTCCACAACCTAAATTGTCTCCCAAAAGAGGGGAGGAAAAAACTCAACCTTCCGCATCCCATGATTCCCCAACAGGAGGTGCTTTGGGCAGGTTTCCAGGGTTCTTTGAGCAACAGGGTCTCAGATTCCAAGTTCTGAATGGGCCAGGGATGGCCCTGCTGAGAGGAAAAGAAAGAAGGGGAGAGAAGGCGGCTTCTTTAGGCAAAGGGAGGTGATGCAGCCTGGGTAGTTAACATGGCAACAGCAGAGAGCTTCTCTCTCATCCATTTGCTTTTTATAGCTATGCTCTCCAGAAATTCACCCCGCCCTAGAAAGGTATCTTCACTCCAGCAGTTCAGAGGTCTTTGGGATATTCTAAGCCTCACAATGCATGTGGCCTTAAACATTTGTCTCTAAACTCAGATAATTTATAGAGTGTGTGTGTATTTGTGTGTGTCTGTGTGTGTGTGTGTGTGTGTGTAACTGAGAGGTCTCACACACTATAAATTCTCTTTCTATCATAAAGCTTAGAGATGTGTGTGTATTAATGTACTTATCTAGATATACTCTAAGTTCTGAAGTATGGGTGTTCAGGTACACAGGCATATGGATGGACAGACAGACAAAGGTGGATACATAGAAAATTGATAGATGGATGGATGGGTGGAAGAATGGATGGGAATAAGAACTGAATCAATTATTTCATTGGCACAGGGAACCCCTGGAATCAATGAGGAAATTCCCTTTCCCTTCTCTGTATTTATATTCACAGCAAGTTGATTAGAGCTTTGAGAGGTTGCAAGTTGCCCAGGGTCACAGAGTAGATATATATTAAAGGTGGGACTTGAACTCGGGATCTCCTTGTCCAGCTTTATATCCACTATATCAGCTTAGAAGAGGAGAGACAGACAGACAGACAGAGAGACAAAAAGACAGAGAGAGAGAGAGAAGGAGAAGAAGAGAGGGAAATATCTGCAAATTCACTCCCAGGGGAAAATTCCTTCAATTGATTCAGATCAGCAACTTTAGAAACTTAATGACACATTCTTTAAGAGGTGCCTGTGGACAGAGATGTTAAGTGGTCTATGGTCACATAACCATATACACCTGGCAGCTTGGCCTAATGGATATATACAGAGATGTGCATATGTTGGTATGTATATGTGTGTGTATATACACACATTGGCATGTGCATGTATTGCATTACATACATACACACATATTTCGGGGGAGACCAGATATGTTATTTCATTATTATTGGGAACTCCTAGTGACACAGCTCCCTCTACAAATGAAGACCAGCAACTGCTCTGAAATTTATGCTATTAGAGCATTGGCTGCAGCCCTGAAAGGCTAAGCAAATTTCCCAGGGTGGCAGAGAAAGTGTGTTTCAGAAACAAGATTGGAACCTAGGTCCTCCTGACTCCAAGTCTGGTTTTCTATGCAAGTATATACATACATACATGCATATATGTATATGTATTTAGGCATGTATAAATAATGTACATATACATGTATATATTTGTACATATGTATAGATATATGTGTGTAAGACAGCTAGGTGGCACAGTAGATAGAGTGATGGGCCTGGAGTCAGGAAGACCTGAGTTCAAATGTAGCCTCAGGCACTTATTAGCTGTGTGACCCTGAGGAAGTCATTTAACCCTGTTTGGCTCAGTTTTCTCATCTGCAAAAACAATGAGCTAGAGAAGGAAATGGCAAACCACTCCAGAGCTCTTATTTTTCATGGCTGAAATCAGTAGTCTGGACTAATCAAACTCAATCTCTCTCTCTCTCTCTCTCTCTCTCTCTCTCTCTCTCTCTCTCTCTCTCTCTCTCTTTCTCTCTCTCTTTCCCTCCCTCCCTCCCTCTCTTTCATTATTCATAGCATGTTGCTTCATATTATTCAGTTTTTCATTTGTGTTAGTCTTATTTCTCCAACTAGACTGTCTACTCCTGGAATGCAAAGAGTGTATTCTATCACATTTTGTGGGGGCCTGACCCACTCAGGGAACACAAATCAATTCAATTTAATAAGCATTCATTTAGCACCTATTTTGCACTGTACCAAGTATTAAAGATATAAAGACAAAGAAAAAAACAGCCTCTCCCTTCAAGAATCTCATATTTTTCTATGTTATTCATCCAGACAGCTTAACCAAGTGCACAGAATTAGGAATATCTGAGATCCAATCTTTCCCCAGACACTTGATAGCTGGGTGACCTTGGGCAAGTCATCCATCCTCAGTGAGCTTCAGTTTCCCCATCTATAAAATGGGGGGAGGGTGTATTAATTGCCATATCATGTACCTTTCAGCGTTGATCTTGGGCTCAAATGAAATGATTTATATAAAGTGCTTTGCAAACCTTTATATGCTAACTGTAGCAATGTTAGTCATAAGAAGTGGAAGGCAATCAATATGTCACATGAATGAATATTTCCCGCTATTCTAGTCTAGAATTCCATTCATCCTCCCTTCCCTTGGAGCTGTTATAGGTCATTATGAGCCAATAAGCAAGAGGAAGTACTCTCCAAGGTGCTAGCCTAGGTGACCTCTTCCAGGGCTGATGTGGCAAACGCAAGTCACTGCAAAGCTCATTACCCATTGTCACACACACACACACACACACACACACACACACACACCTGAAGACTCCTAATAGTAAAATGACAAGGTCACTGCCTCTCCTTAGGCAGGGACACGTAATCGAGATTTCATTGAAGCCAATTGAAAGTAATCAAATTGCCTTTTAATATTTTGAAAAACAATTAAGAGTGTTGGACTGGATTGCTACATTAAAGTGTAAGTGGCATTTAATTGGTATAAAATAAATCACAATTACACGTGAGCTACAAAACAATCAGCAGCGTATTAAAGATAGCTTGGACCTGAGCCTGGATCAGAGAAGCATTTCACAGCTTCAGAGAGGGTGGGGTCACTGAAAAAGGGTTGCAGTCAGAAGTCTAAATTTTGGAAAAGCAATGTGCTTTGGTGGAAAAGGTTTCATCCATCCTTTAAGAGGCTGAGATCTCATCACAGGTATTCCCTTCCCCCATCCAACCCTACATGTGGGGATCCTTCCTTTGCTTCCCTTGAAGTTATGTGGTTGACAATGGACTATGAGAGCCATCCATCAGTTGTCCCTTGTTCTTGCCACACGGACAACCCACTTTCCTTTCTAATCATACTTCTGTTGGGTAGAATCTTTCCTATTATTTCTCTTGCTCACTTTTGAATCAATAATATTGCTTCTTTGCTCAATTTTTAATCAATAATATGTTTCAACCTATTCCTGGCCACCACGTACTTCTGCATTTATCCTTAGGGGAAACTAAAGATGTGACCTTAATTCTTCACAGACTAAGGCATTCCATAAATCACAGATATGTAACATCACTGATGCTGGACCATGTTAATAGTACTGCTATTGGAACTTCATGGCACTTTCAGATTTTTCAAGACCCTTTCCCAACTATTCTTTTTTCAGCCTTACAACACAGATGGGAAATTACTTGCTTAATGTGATGTAATTAGTTCACAGAAGAACCAGAAGTCTCTAAAGCCCATATCTCCTGAATTTGGGGAGATGGTAGTCTAAAAGAGCACTAAGTATATGCTCTGTCACATGACTGGAAGAATAGAAACCAGGAGCCCCAATTGTTAACTCTGTCATTCTTTGTCATACCTTGAGTAAGTTGCTTAATTTCTTGGGAACTAATTCTTCCCATCTGTAAAATTAGGGAATCAAATTAGACAGGGGGTCTTAACCTAGGGGCTATTAACTTGCTTTATTAATATTTTAATAACTGTATTTCAATATAATTGATTTGTTCTATATTTGATTTTATGCATTTAAGAGCAATATTCTGAGAATCCCTAGGCTCCACCCAGACTGTCAAAGTAGGACATGCTACAAAAAAGGTTAAGAAACCCTCCCACCCAGACTATATCATCTCTCAGCCCCCTTGTTCTAAAAATGTATTACCTATGGTCTCCACTCCTTAAGATAAAATTCAAACTCCTCTGTTTGCATCTAAAGCCTTTCATGATCTGCCTCCAGCTTATCTTTTCAGGTTGATCAATTATACGGTATAACCCCTCCATGTACAATAGATCCCAGACGGACTGGCTTACTTGCTATTCCCCATAAATGATGTTTTATCTCACTTCCTCCTCCATGCCTTGGCTCATGATGTCCCCCAGGCCTGCTAAGCTCTGCTCCTTTACCTCTGCCTCTTGGAAATCTTAGCTTTTTTGGAGGCCCCATTCAAGGCCCACCTCCTTCCAAAGGTTCTCCTAGTCATTATTGTCCCCAAAATCACTACATGTTTTTTTTGATCTAAACCATCTTACTTATATGAGGATGTGCCACATCCTCTACAGTAGAAGGTAAGCTCTCTGAGGCCAGGGACTATCTCACTTTTATCTTTGAATACCAAACCCAGCATGGTGCTTGTTTGATAAATATTTGTTAATTGATTGATTAATTGTCTTCATTGGTGAAGGATTAGATAAATCACTTCTATAAATCACTATAACCTTTAGTGTCTCCCTCTGCTAAGCTTGGTGGCAAGGCACTCAACAAAGCCCAGTTTCTGCAGCAAATGAAGGCAGGTTTTCCCCAGACTGTGGCTTTGATGTAGATACACCCACACATGCACACACATGAGCTCATACACACATGCACACACATGAGTTCACACACACACACACACACATACACACATTCCTCCCTACCTGTGAGGTCTCCAGAGGCTGTCACACAGTCTTCCATGTTCAGACCATCTGGTCCTGAGATTTCACAATTTCATACAAAACTGAGTTGAGGCAGGAATACTAGGTTACTGACCAAGGCCTCTTTTTGTCTCCCCAACATCAGTTAAGTATGCAGAAATGTGAAAAACAACAGACACAATGATGAAAATGATGAAAATGGGAAGAACAATAACTAGGAAGAATCCTGCGCAGCTAGGTGGTGAAGTGGATAGAGCTCAGGGCTTGGAGTCATGAGGATCTGAGTTCAAATCCTGCCTTAGACCCTTGACACTTACTTGCTGTGTGACCATGGGCAAGTCACTTAACCCCAATTGTCTCGCCAAAAAGCAAAAAAAAAAAATTTCTATATGAGGCAGCTAGGTGGTGCAGTGGATAGAGCACTGGCTCTGGATTCAGGAGGACCTGAGTTCAAATCCGGCCTCAGACACATAACACTTACTAGCTGTGTGACCCTGGGCAAGTCACTTAACCCTGTTGCCTAGCCAAAAAAAAAAAAAAAGAATCCTGAATACTATGCGAATTATAATAATCAAATCTGACCCCCAAAGAAGAGATAAGAAAACACACCTTTGTGTCTTATCTGCAGAAGTGGGAGATTATCAGTACGGAACATTGTACATACTGTCAGACTCAGTCAGATGAATTAGTTTTTGCTGAACTATTCTTCCTCCATTTTTTATTCTTTGTAATTGGGAATGAATCTTTAAGAAGAGGAGAGGGAAAGGATATATTTTAAAATTAGCATGATATGAAAATAAAATATTGATATAAAATTAAAATAAACATAATAAAGTCATTCTAGCACAACTTCCCACCCATGCCAACCATCATCAAGTGCCCAGCAAAGATTTTAAAACTTGGCCTGAGTCAGCAGGTAACTGGACTTCCTTTCAGGAGGAGAAAAGAAGTATAGGAAAGGATCAGTTTGTTTCACAACCAGTCTGAGGTTTTGGAAAAAAGTAGACTGCAAACTTCAAAGTGAAGGTGACTAAACCATCCTCCCCACAGCCACCCCACCCCACTTCCAGCCATTAGGATCTGGATATCTAGTACTTTTACTTACTAGATCACTCAGGTATCAAGACTGCCAGCCAGCCAATGACCACCTTGAGGATCAGATTTTATCCTTGGGCCAAAGCCTACAAAGAAATCAGGGAGCTCTTCAACCCTCCTCTGCATTCCATCTCCTCCCACTCAAAGGTCTCCAAAAGTCAGGTGCTTTCCTGTACTTTCTGGAAACTCCTTGGATTCTGAGGGAAATCTATTTGTAATCAGAGGACCTGGGTTTGAATTTCAGCTCTGTAGTTCACTCTCTTTGATCTTTGGAAAATCATTGCCCCTCTCTGAACCTCAGTCTTCTTTTCTGTAAAATGTGAAAGGTGGTGATAGACTTTGTGATCTCTAAGGTCTCCCTCACTCTCAGCTCAGACATTCTCTGTTCTAAGGGCCCTTCCAGCTCTAATGTTCCACATTCTAAGGTCCCTTCCACATCCACAAACTGGATCTTATTAGGGTCCTTTGGTCCACGAAAATATTTTCATTCAATAAGTAGCAATGTCAAGACTTGGACTTTTATCTTCTGATTCTTATTCCAGTGCTCTGATTTCATCATTTTTCTGAGAAATTTCATTGTTATCTTTTATTTGGTGGGGAGTGTACTATGAACTCATTAGTGTAGGGAACTTCCTCTTTGGAAATTCCTTCCACCAGGATTATTAGCTCAGCTGTAACTCATGGTCTTAGTTGCCTGGGTTGCTGAAAAGTTAAGTAACTTGTCCAGGGTCACACAGCCAGTATGCATCAGAAGCAGGACTTGAACTCAGGTCTTCCTAATTCGGAGGCCTTCTCTGTGACCACAGGCTATGATCTTCATTTTGTACCAATTTTGTTGCTGTTTTTTAGTCATTTCAGTAATGTTTGATTCTTTGAGACCCCATTTGGGGTTTTCTTGGCAAAGATACTAGAGTGGTTTTGCCATTTCCTTCTCCAGCCCATTTTGCAGATGAGAAAATGGAGACAAACAGTGTTAAGTGACTTGTCCAGGGTCACACAGCTAGTGAGTGTCTGAGGTCAGATTTGAACTCAGGTCTTCTTGACTCCAGGCCCAGTACTCTACCCACTGTGTCACCTAGCTGCCCATTATTTGCACCAAAATCCCCAAATAAGTGAATAACTGTGCATAGAATAGCTTTTTCCCTAGATTTTGTTTTGTTTGTTTGTTTCAGAGGAACCTATAGGAAACATTAACACTACTGAAAACTAACCCTGTTCTTGAAATATCATTTGGAACCTTTAGATTCCTTCAAATGCTGCTTCCTACATAAAGCCTTTCCTGATGCTCCCCTGCCCTAATTCTTAGTATTATTTTGAATATATATTTTAACCTATTCATCTGTATATGTGCTGCCCCTCCCCCAAAGAGAATGTAAGCTCTTCCTGGACAGAGACTGGTCAGGATTCTCTTTTGGTTTTCTATCTTCAGCACCTTGGACAATGGCTAGCACATAGCAAAGGCTATGTCGAATCCTGGATGAATGAATAAGATGTTCTTCCTGGCAGAGGAGCAAAGCCTACCTCTGACTGCACCACCTCACCTCCCCCTTCTCTCTGGGAATAGAGGTCAGTAGTTACTTAGCCTGATGCCTGCAGGATTCCATCCCCACCTGACTCCCCATCTCTGTGAGAACTTAGTCAATTCCATTAAAGCTAAAAAGCTTTATTGAGGCTAGGGTGTTAGTTGTTGTTGTTCTTTTTTGTTTGTGTTGTTTTGCTTTGCTTTTTGATGAGTTAATTCTCCCTGTAAAATATTCTTGCAAGCTCACAGTTCTAATTGTACCTCTCCTGCCTTCCCAGGCATGGAAAGTAACATTGGCTGTTGGTTTTAAGTTAGTTACAGAACAGAGTGATGCTTTAATAATGGAGCTAGGGCCTTTAAATTCTTTCTCCTTAGTCCTGTCTAAACAGATTTTTCCTCTGAGGGACTTCTAGCCCCAGACACTCTGGAAAATTCATTTCTCCAGCAACAGAGAAAGGTTGACACCTATGCTAACTTGTGGGCCTGGACACCATCTCAATGGCAAGTTGAAGACAGCTTTTTCCTCATCTTCTCTGCTATTAAATCCCTGTCAATTGAGGCAGTCTCCCTAAGAATTCTCTGGTTACTGATAACCTTGTTAAGTGTCTAAAATACCAAAAGCTATCTAAAAGGTTTCTCTGTGTTAGAGATCCTTTTCAGAGTTGTGCTTCCACAGAATTCATTGATCTGTATTCTACAGTTCAGCAAACTAATCTTGATCATAAAAGCCAAAGCAACATATCATAAAATGTAAAGTGAGATTTCTCAAGAAGAGCCTCTCCAGTTTGGATACTATGAATTGATCTTTTTTATTGATAATTCTTGAGACACATCCAAGTATCAGCATCAATCCCATCTAACTAAAAGATGAGGATTTATTAAGTGCCTACTATGTTCAAGGTACTAGGGATACAGAGCCAAAAGGACCAAAATAACCCTTACTCTCAAAGAGCTTCTACTCTATTGAGAAGTTATCACATGTAACAGATAAGAAGACACATGATCACTTGAGAGAAGGAATAAGCCACTGAGAATTGAGACAAGAATAGGGACTGACCCTGTGATTTATTGGTATAAAGAACTACCAGGTGAGGAAACTTTCTTACAATATCTTACAATAGACACCATCCACTTTTCTGCAACTTATTGTCTTAGAGAGTTGCCAAGAATAGTGAAAAATAAATTCCTTGCACATGGTTACATAAGCAGTTTGTGTCAGAGGTTGGACTTGAACCCAGGACTCCTTGGCCAGCTCTCCTTCCACTAAGCCATATCGCCTCTAACATGTCTGTGGTTATACAAAATAAAGACAGACAGAGGAAGAGACAGACAGAAAGAGAGAAACAGAGCCAGACAGAGAGACAGGCATGTGGACAGAAAAACATAGAGAGAAAAGGAGATAGAAACAGGCATGGGGAGATAGAGAATGAGAGAAGGGGAAGGAGAGAGGAAGAAAAGAAGGAAGGAAGAAAGGAAGGAAGGAAGGAAGGAAGGAAGGAAGGAAGGAAGGAAGGAAG
>NW_020954710.1:759836-770705 GCF_900497805.2 Vombatus ursinus
GAAGGAAGGAAGGAAGGAAGGAAGGAAGGAAGGAAGGAAGGAAGGAAAGAAGGAAGGAAGGAAGGAAAGATAAATTAAGTGTTTACTAAGTGCCAGGAACTACACTAAGTGCTTTCCAAATGTCATTTGATCCTCATGACCACCCTGGGAGGTAGGTGTTATTATTACCTCCATTTTACAGTTGAAGAAATTGAAGCAGAAAGAGGCCAAGTGATTTGCCCAGAATTGCACAGCTGGTTAGTGTATGAAAACAGATTTTCCCCATGTGGGGAACTACCAGGGGAAATTCCCTCCATCAATGCAGCTCTGTAACTCCTTGGTAACACATTCTTAGTTTACTCTATACAGGGAGAGGGAAGTTAAGTGGCTTGCCTATGGTCACATAACTAATATGTATCAGAGGAAAAAATTGAACTCAGGTCTTCCTGAGTCCTTTGCAGACCTCTACCCACTGTGCCATGCTATATCTCTTTATAACTAAGTACATCAGCAAAGACTTACAAAGACATGGCACAAAGGGTAAACCTTGAAGGAAGCCAGGGTTTCTAAGAGGATAAATAATAGAAGGATTATGTTCCAAGCATGGAGAAGAGCCTTTGCAAAGTCACAGAGCTAAGATATGCAGTGCTGGTTTTGAAATATAGCATGAGTGCCAATTTGGTCAAAACATAGAGTGAAAAGGTGGAATAGCTCAGAACCAGTCTAACCAGGCCAACAATTCCACTCTGCGGCAACCAAGTCTGAATTTACAAGGATGTCTTGGTTCTTAGTGTCCTGAAACTTGCCCCATGTATGCCAGCAGTAGGGGCCTGTCTCAGCTTAGGTTAGAAATCAGAAAAGGGCATTAGCTCTTGGAGTGAGAAGACCCAGATGTAAATCATACCTCTTCAACTAATCCCCCAGTGTGACCTTGGGCAATTCACTTAACTTATCTAGATTTCAGTGTCCTTATCTGCAAAATGAAGGTGTTAGATTACATGACTTCTGCTATGTCTTCTAGATCTGAATCTTTAATCCTAAACCTCATTTTCCATGAATCTTCCTAAAATTCTATTTCAGATGAAAATCAAAACAACTCCAAGGTACCACATCACACCTATCAAATTGGTTAACATGAAAAAAACAGAAAAATGATAAATGTTGGAGAAGATGTGGAAAAATTGGAACACTAATGCATTGTTGGTGGAGTTGTGAAATGATCCAACCATTCTGAAGAACAATTTGGAACTATGCCCAAAGGGCTATAAAATTATGCATATTTTTTGACCCAGTAATACCACTTTTAAGTCTGTATCCCAAAGAGATCATAAAAATGGGAAAAGGACTCACATGTACAAAAATGTTTATAGCAACTCTTTTTGTGGTGGTCAAGAATTGGAAATTGAGGGGATGCCCTTCAATTGGGGAATGGCTGAGCAAGTTGTGGCATATGAATGTAATGGAAAACTATTGTGCTATAAGAAATGATGAACAGGTAGACTTCAGAAAAATCTGGAATGAATTACATGAACTAATTTTAAGTGAAGTGAGCAGAATCAGGAGAATATTGTACACAGTAACAGCAGCATTGTGAGATGACTAACTTTGATAGACTTAGTTCTTCTCAGAAATGTCAGGATCTAAGACAACTCCGAAAGACTCATGATGGAAAATACTATCCACATTCAGAAAAAGAATTGTGGATTTGGAATGCAGATCAAAGCATATTATTTGCTCTTTTTTCTCTTCTGTTTTGTTTTGTCTCTTCTTTCTTGTGGTTCCTCCTATTGGTTCTACTTCTTCTTTACAACATAACTAATGTTAAAATAAAAGAATAAAATAAAATTCTATTTCAGGATTTTAGGTAGCATTTAGATAGCTGGAATCTTCAAAATGAGTAAAATGGTAGGTTCACTAACTGCCCTCTGTCCTAGTCAAACCACTTATGGAGTTTCACCTTCAGTTCTAAGTGCTTCATTTTAGAATGGACAATGACAAACTACAGCAAATCCATAGGAAATCAATTGGAAAAACATTCATAAGCTGGAGAGCATCCAGAGGAGGACAGGCAGGATGGTGAAGGGTCTCAAGATCATGTTATGTGATGAATGGTTGAAAGGCCTGGAAATGTTTAGCTCAGAGAAGAGGAGACTCTTGGGGAAAATTGTGACTATCTTCAATCAACCTATTGTTTTGAACCAGTTAAACAATCAACAATAATTTATTAAGCCCTTACTATATGTCAAGTATTGTGCTAGACATTGGGAATACAAAGACAAAGAATGAAAACATTCCTACTTTCAATGAGCTTACATTCTAATAGGGAAGAGAACAAGTATGTATATGTGTATACAGAATAAATAGGAAGAAAATAAACATAAATACCAAGATGTTGAATACAAGATGTCTTGGGGACAGGTATTGTTGTCATGTATCCTTCATCAAAGAAGGCCAACAACATCACAAATGAATGATGTCTTGACTTGCACACAAAATGAATGTAAGTGAGGCAGAGTTACACAAATCATCAGCCTCACTCTCTCTTCCAGAGTCATCTAAGTCCAGTGGCAAGATTAAAGTCAGGATGTCTGACAATGGCCTTGATGTAGTGGATGACTTTGGCATCTTTGATATCTTACCAAACTCTAAGGGTTCCACAGAGCCTGCTTCAGTTGCATTCATGGCCATTGGAACAAATTGTTCTCAACCACCTATTCTGCTGGTTGACATCTTCATATGCTTGGGGTAGACCCCTTCTAATTCACCAATGGATTTAAAGCCTGTTGGCTACCCTCAGCCTAGTTTAACCTGAGACAGTTTACCGAGGTCTGGCTGCTGCACATACTAAAACTTCTTGGAGCCAAATGTCAGAGTTGGGTGACAAGTGAACACCAAAGGTGGGTGAGCAGCCCTGAAAAGGGGCCTAGGGAAGATTAGCACCTCTGGAGGAGGACACTAGCAGTTGAGAGGAATTAGCAAAGGCTTCCTATAGAAGAATGTGGTACTTGAGCTGAGTCTTGAAGGGAAACAGAGAATCTATAAGGTGGAGTATGGGATTAGATGGCTTTGGAATAAAGAACTAAGAGCAGTGTATGGAAGTTGCAGGTGGATAAATGAATACTCAGTGTAAGAAAAAACTTCCTAGAAATCTGTAATATCCAAAAATGAAATCTGGAAATACTGATTTCTCCTGGAGTAGAGATCTTGTAAATTGACTGACTATTTGTTAGGGATATTGAAGAGAGAATTTTTGGTCAAGTACTGTGTGAACCAGGTGACTTCTGAGGTTTCTTTCAATTCTGACATTCTTGGCTTCTGTGAAAAATACAAGACATTCATACAATACAAGATTCATGCCTCAAGAGAAGGTAAAGGATTTCAGCTGTGACCCTTGACTAGAACTCTTTGAACAAAATAAGACAAAAGCAAAAGTCAAATAGTTGATCATTGCAAAGTTAGAGTTTGTTTAAATCAACAAATAAGCACATTGCCTCCTGACTCAGGTAGGATGAGTACCAAATACCCAGATCTTTGACTTTAATTAACTGTCTCTATAAAAACCTGTGCTGAATTTTACAGTTTTGATCAGCAATCTCTAGACCATCTGGATGCCAAGACATTGGAAACTCTGACTAAATCTTGAAATAAATCATCCTGACTCTGTTCATAAATGATGCCATCCACCCCAAAGTCTCAAAGCAAGAGGAGCAAGCCTACAATTTAGTGCTCAGAACAGGGAAACAATGGAAACTATGCCTAAGATTCTTTTTTTTCTTCCCATCAACAATCTTGGGCATTTCCTCTAGACACTAGTACTTCTCAGGAGGCCAGACATAGGCAGGCATCACTGTCGTCCTTACCTATGGACTCAGAGACAGCAAAGAGGCTATTGGTATCCAGTTCACCATAGGATGATTTAATACCCTTCTTGTGTTCCAACTCCTATTCAAATTGACCTGCTACCAACATGGATTCAGTTTTCTGCTATGATGCATCAAGAGGCCCTGCTCCTTCATACTTTGAGCTGGCCCCCAGGTAAAAACTAAAGCAGACCACTTCAATTCAGCAAGAATCTGTTAAGGACCTACATAACCAACTCTTCAAGTCTGTTTATTAAAACTGAATGGTTTTTCAAAGACATTGTACTAGGCCTGGCATTACAAAGACAAAAAATGAAACCATCTCTGACTTCAAAGGAGCTCACACTTTAATGGAATCTAAGACACAAATTATAAATGAAAAAGTAAGTAAATGAGTGAATGGAAAAGTATTTATTGATTCTGGGTCATGTGACCAACAAAAGGGAAGACAAGACATTTTCTTTGATCCTCATGACCTCTCAAGTCTCTCCAAAACAGGAATTGTGCATAAGAAATAAAGCAATGTCAGCTGTGTCCACAATTTAGGTAACAAAATGTCACAAAATGAGGTAACAGTGTAATGGAGTAACAGTAAAGAAAGCTACACACTAACCCCTAATGTGCCCATTCACAATCCTCTTACTCACTTTCAGTGTCAGGGCTGCATAAGTCAACTCATAGACTTACAACAAAACTTAACTCTACATTCTGACCCTTTCCCCACAGTGCTATGAACATTCAAAGGGCAGAAGTTTGCTCAAGCTATGATAGCAGTGTGACACTGTGGTGCAACAGGTTTATTCAGCCAGAGAACTGAGAAAGGGAGGGAACTGGGGCAGGACCCATGTGAGTGGCTGCTTGACACTCCATTAAGCTTGAAAGAAAGAGCCCAGCATCCACCAAGGACCACTTCTGTCCCCTGCTAAGTCACTTGGGGTAAAGACTGAGAACTATGGATTGCCCAGTGTGGAAAGAGGCTGAGACAACTTTGAGGGCTAGCACCCAGGGAAACCACACTCAAATGGGAGGGAGTTGGAAAGTTAGGAATATGGAACTACAAGAAAAAAGATTGATTCTACCAAAAAGTCTCAAAGGAGAGAAACTCAATTAAAGATATTGAGTAATAAAGTGTTAAATCAGCAAGGAAGATATTACAAAAGGATGGCCTCTAGATCAGGTAAAAGAGTTCAGAATCTATTAATAGATTTGGCAAGACAAGGGAAAATTAATAAATGTCTGATAAAAACAGAGTACCCTGTGAACTCTCAAGAAAACATGGAACCATAGATGAATATTCCTGAACGGTTTAAAAGAGAAATGAGAATTGTGAAAGTGGTATTTATGGCCCACATAGCAGAAATCATTGGCAGAATTAAAAATTTTGAATCCATGGTGACAAGTCTCAACAAAGAAACAAAAAAGGGAATAACCAATTGGGAATAGAAATACATGGAAGTAAAGCACTATCTGAAAGAAAAAAAAGCAGAAAGTAACATGAAAAGGAAAAATAATGGTCTCCATACAAGTAAAACATATTCATCTTGAAAACAGGATGTGTAGAGACAACTCAAGCATCATATGTCTCCCAAAAGAGTATGATAAGAACAATACCACAATAATAGAAATCATATAAGAAAAACTGCCCAGAATTTCTAAACATGGAAAATAAAATTCCAATCAAAAGAAATCATAGAAAGCCTCCAGAAAAAGCACTTATTAAGTGCTTTCTATGTGTCAAGCATTGTCTTAATTACTAGGGATATAAATACAAAAACAAAATTAGTCCTTGCCTTCAGGGAACTTGTATTCTAACAGGAGAGACAACATTCAAGGGAAAATTATGGCCAGATAGGGACACTGATTCAGAAAGTTGCAAGAATGATGAGTGGGGCCATAGGGAAGTAGATAGTCACAACTCATCCAGGAACAATGGCAGAATTTATTTGCTCATAGTCTGTGATTCTAGAACTGGAGAGTATGAGATTAGAAGGTAAAAATGTAGAGTGTCAAGATTGTTGGGGGTTATGTGAAGGAAATGGCCAGAGCATAAGGAGTAAAGTAAAGAATGATGACTGCAGTATTCCTAAAATAATGGTCCCAGATAATTACCAATAACTATAGTGGGACTCTTATATAATGAAATGTTATCAGTGTATAGGCATAAGGAAATTTAAATGTATAAAAATTACATGTGTACGTGCCCTACAATTGTTTCACAAGTTGTGCACTCCTTTTATTGAGTCAAGAAGGGAATACCCAATTGGCTAACCAGAAAGCTGAGGCCTTTGAATGATTGGAGGAATTTCAACAAAAGGCATTGTAGCAATAAATCAGTCATGTGGTGAACCAGAAAAAGTTGGAGGCAAGTCTGTAAGAGTGAATCATTTTGGGGAAAGAGGGGGGGACTCTCTCTATTCTCTCCTCCTCTTTCTCTTCTTTCTCTCCTCCCTCCCCTCTCTCTTTATCCCTATCCAGTGTCCTATTAATAGAAGTACTAGACAACATGTCCAGTTGGGAAAAGTAAATGACACAAGAAGGACACATATAGATACAGAAGGATAACTAGTCAATGGAGAAAGCAGATACTAGGACTGTGACCCCATCATGGCAAAGACAATAACTGATACAGATGCTAGAAAAACATCAACTCTTACAGCCTAGCAAAGAACTACACCTAAAGGAAACTTCATAATGATTCTCTGAAGGGATAAAAAGATTAACAGTAACTAAGAATTATGAGTTATTCCTTTGCCACATGTTCTTCATATGTGTGCCTAACTACCTTTGTATATTAACTTAGATCCTACCCATCCTATTCATATATGTTGTATATTCAAGAGGAGATTGTATCTCCAATTTATGGAAAATATTTTGCACTAACTGTTCTTGCCGTATTACACTAGAAAAATGTAGTTTGCTAAAAAAAAAAAAACCTAATCATTGTCTACTGGCTGACAATCAATGGGAAGCACACTGATGGGGGCTCACAAATAACAGTATTAAAAGTTACAGGCCCTTAGAGTTACTCCTAGAAAAAGATAAGAGAAATAGTTAACTACCCTCCGGGGATATGGGTCAGTCATTTTGAATGGAAGTTGAGGAGATTTTGCTGGAAAGGGTTTATACATTATAATTTATAAATTGACTAATGCATACAGAGTACTATGCTCAATAATTTAGAAGACACATGGCCCTTTATCTTCTTAGAGATAAGTGGGTGATAAGACACAAATGAACATAACTATAATATACAATATTTCATAAGTATATTAGACAAGTGAAAGGCCTGGGGGGTTACCTTAAGTGTTATGTGAGGTGTAAAGGAGATCCATGGAAGGCTTCCTGGAGGAGGTTACATTTGAGTTGAGCTTGAAAGGATAGGTAATAATTTCTCAGGTGAAAAGAAAGAGGGAGGGGATTCCAGGCATAGAGATCAGCCTAAACAAAGGTACTAAGTCAGGAATGTGAAGGGTACATTCAAGGATAGCATAGTTTTGCCAGAACCTAGAGTGTGGCGTTTAAAATACTACCCACATTCTTCCTCTACTTCTATTACCTTCTTTTCTCCACCAAATGTGTTAAAGGTACTATTCTTTTCTTTAAAATTTCATTTCTTCATTCTTCTATAAAATTTGTTAGAAGTCAGCCCTCTTTTCCCTCAGGGACTTTGCAACAGTGAGTAATAGAACCCTTGGCCAACTAGGCCTCACTGGATAAAGAGATGATGCTACTTAGCAGAGAGAAATATTTCATGATAACTGGAAAATGCATGAACTTTGGGGAAATTTTCTAGCTCAGTACAAATACAGAAATACATCAAAAATTGAGTGTACGTAGTAACACCCCCTAAAGATACAAGATGTATAATACTTGCTGTGAATAGTATAGAATTAGATCGCCTTTCAAGAACCCAGTTGAGTCTTCCTTGAGAGACAATATAGATTATAAGACCATAGTTATCTCAGAGGCCATCTAGTCCAACTTCCTCATTTTACAGTTGAGGAAACTGAGGCCCAAAGAGTTAAAGTGAATTGTCCAAGGTCACAGAAGTAGAGCTTTTAGAAATGTGATTGAAACCCAGGACTTCTGATAGAAGATCAGGAATTCTTTCCATAGAGTCATACTTCCACCCCTAATGATGTCAAGTGGTCTGTGTACAGAACTTAAGGTCAAGAAGATCTGGATTTGAATCCTGCCTCAAAAACTGACTGGCTATGTGATCCTAGTCAAGTCACTTAACCTCTTTCTGAGATACATAGATGATAGATAATAGATAGGCAGATAGATAGATAGATAGACAGATAGACAAATGAATGAATAAATAAAATAAACAAATTAGTGGATAAATAAAGGAATAATTGAATGAATAGATAGGTAAATTAGTGAATGAACGAATAGATATAGATGAATAAATAAAAGATAGATAAATGAATTAATAGATATAATAACTGATGTTTCTAAAGCATTTTTTTAAGTTTTCCAGATGTATCACATGGATTATTTTATTAGATCCTCACAATGCACTTCGAAGTATTTATCTTCACAGGTGTTATTAACTCTCTTGTACAGATGAGGAAACTGAGTCTCATATGATGACAAAATCTGAGAGTTGTAAAGGACCTCAGTGGTCATCTAGTCCAATGGACACATAAAAGGAACCCCCACTATGAATTGCCAGAGAAGTGGTCTTCAAGCTTTTAAGTGAAGACCTTGAGTGAGTGGGTCCTATCCCACTTCTGGATGGCTTTCATTAATGGGACATTCTTTCTTACATTGAACCTATGTCGGACTCTTTGCTCAAAGAGGTTAAATAAGTGATTGTGCCCATGTTCCCAAAGCCAGTAAGTCCAGAGGTGGGATTTGGCTCACTTTTCTAGATATGTTCTAACTAGAAACAAGTGGGGGAAGGGTGGATTATCAAGCCCACCCATTCCACAATAGATGGAAGGTTACAAGGGTCAGTCAATAATTATGAAATGACCAAGCAGGCAGACTCTAACAATGGAGGAGAGTAGCATCTTGAAAGGAAAGATGGCGGAAGACTGGCAAAGAGAGGAAATACCAAAGGGTTAAGTTTGAATGTGACTCAGCAGGAAGTAGGGATCCATTGAAGATTTTTAGCAGCTGGGTGATATGGCTAGCTCTATGAACAGGAAAGATTATTAAAAACAGAGTCATGAAGGATGTATTTGAACGGAGAATAGAGATAGAGTATCGACTGAAGAGTGGCTAGACAAACTATGATAAATTAATGTAATGGATTATTGTAGTGCTAAAGGAAATGATGACCACAAAGAATACAGAGAAGTCTGGGAAGAATTATATGTGAACTGATACAGAGCTAAGTAACCCAAATAAGAAGAAATATATAGATATTGATATAGATATATACATATATAGAGACTAAAGAAAAATTTAAAACAAAAAGAAAAGTGAACATTGTCCAATAATAATAACCAACATTTATATAGCACTGTGTGTGCTTAAAATTATTATCTTATTTTGACTTTACAACAACCCTGAGACATAAGTGCTATTATCATTCCCATTTTATACATGAGTAAACTGAGGCAAAGAGAGGGTAAGTGACAGGGCCTGAAATACCCCCCTTAACTCAGGAATTTGGGTTTAGAGAATTGAAGTCTACTGTAATCACCTATTTCAATTGCCTGTATTTCAATAAAATTTCCACATATGTTCTTCTCCCTCCCCCTCCCCAGAAAGCCATCTTTTGTAACAAAGAATAGAAAAGAAAGGGAATCAGAAGTTCAGGAAAACTAACTGACTCATCAGTTGGGTTTGATACTATTTATAGTGTCATATACTCCATACTCATCCTTTCTCACCTCTTCCAAGAAGGGAGGGAGGCAGGGGCATTTTCTTATTCCACCTGAACTCTGGATTCTGTCCCTTGGGATTCTGGACCCTGATCAGTAAAATATTGCCTTATCTTGCCTAGAACCAGACCTCTACCTGACTCCCAGGGCATTTCTATGCTTCCCATGCCCTGACCATCCTTCTCATCCTCCTTATTTCCCTCTAGCAGAGCCTTGGACTCTGCCCCTGGGCTCTGATGAGGCAGATTTTTGTCACTCCATGTCATTTCTTGGCCATTTCTAAACCATGATTGTTATTCTTTTTCCCTTTCTCGATCCCCTTGATACATGGTCTTTTCCCATTAGAGTACTCCTTGAAAGAAGGAACGGTCTTTCTTGCTGCTATTTGTATCAATAAAAATTTATTTCAGTGCTTAGCACACAGTAAGTGTTTAATAAATTATTTTTCATCTATTCATTCATCCATTCATTCATTCATTCATTTGGGACAAACTTGATTATTGCAGTTATAGAGGCAGTTAGGTGGTGCAGAGGATAGAGTTCTGGGCCTGAAGTCAGAAAGACCTGAGCTCAAATCTGGTCTCAAACACCAGCTGTGTAATCCTGGGTGAGTCACTTAACTTTTAGTTGCCCTAATCCACTGGAGAAGGAAATGGCAAACCACTCCAGTGTCTTTGCTAAGAAAACAGCATGGACGATATGGTCCACAGAGTCACAAAAAGTCAGACACAAGTGAACAACCACAACTGTCCCATTACTGTGTGAAGTACTGGGACTATCATGACAAAAATAAAGTAATAATAGCTAATATATAGTATCTAAGGTACCTGGTACTATAGTATCTATAGTACTATGGATTAGCCACTGTGCTACATATTTCATAATTACCTAATTTGATCCTCTCAACAGCCCTGCAAGGTAGGTGTTGTTATCATCCTTTTGACAGTTGGGGAAACTGAGGCAAACAGAGCTTCAGTGACTTGTTCTGGAGCACACAACTGGTACCCAAAGATGGATTTATTTCTTCACTCCAAGCCCAGTGCTATCCATTGCACCATTTAGCTACCTGAAACAGATCTTGCTCTCAAGAGGCTGGCTCTACATCAAGGGAAAATAAATGTATTATACGTGCATATATAATATAATATAGATAGATAGATAGATAGATAGATAGATAGATAGATAGATAGATA
>NW_020954710.1:770715-791868 GCF_900497805.2 Vombatus ursinus
ATAGATAGATAGATAGATAGATAGATAGATAGATAGATAGATAGATAGATAGATAGATAGATAGATAGATAGAAACATAGACATAGGAATTGGGCTTGTGATTTCATTGGTATAGAGAATTCCAAGGTGAGGGGATCCCTTTTCTACCAATGAAGGTGGTACCTGCACTGAAATGTATTGATTTGTATAGGGCACTGAATGATTCCCCCAGGGTCACAAAGCCAGTACATGTCAAAAACAAGACTTAAACCTTGGTCTTCCTGGTTTTGAAGCCAAGATTCTAACCTCTACACTACACTGCCATATATTCTAAAAAAAATACAAGGTAGTATGGGTTGGGATGCCCTAGCAACTGGGGTGGGTGAGGACCATGAAAACTGTCATGTAGAGGGTGGAATTTAAAAGAATTTAGGGAACCTAAGGGTTGGATGTGAGGAGGGAAAGCATTCCAGGCATGGGATCCAGCTAGTACAAAGGTATGGAGAAGAGAAATTAAATGTCTTGTGGGAGGAATAATGTGGAGGCTAATTTGGCTGGGAAGCAGAGAGCTTTTTTCATTACAGATACAGTTTATCTCAAAGAAAGGACCTAATTAGACACTTGGTAAAGAGTGGGGAAAGAAATTCTGAGAAAGATAGCAAGGGGAAATGGGGCAATTATACCTTCAGTTCATTGCTACCCTGAAGATAAAACCAAATTTTTGGAAGGGACCTGACCCACCTGGGACCCTGACTTGCAGTCTGAGCACCTTCAGGCCTGACTGCAGACGATAAAGGATCAATGGTCAAGGCAAGAGGCACCTTCCTTGAAGAAGAACTGTGTTCCAATCCTACCTCTGATAATGGCTATATAACCTTAGTCAAACCACTTCATCTTCATGGGCCTCAGTTTCCTCATATGTAAAATCAGGGAGTTTACTACCTCTGATGTCTCTTCTAAGGCTAAATCTATGTCTAGATAGCCTCTGAGGTCCGTTACAGCCTGAGATCTCTGACCCTGCCCTGGCACTCTCCATCACTGTGCCAGCTTTCCAGGACACCTGAGCTGTCTACACAATGGAATCCTGCCTTCACCTAAAAGGCCGGGTGTTTTTAAGCGAGAGGAAGAATTTCACTCAGGTCCATTTGATGGGTTTAACATCCCAAATATCCCAGATAGGCATACCCTGATCGTTGAAGTTGCATGAGAGATGGAAACTTCTAGCAATGAAGATTCTGGGAAAAATCAACTCCTTACACATGTGGGGGCGGTGTTCCAGAAAAGGGGCAGAGCAAGAGTGAGCAGGATCTTCAGGGAGACAGTCCATAGAATCAATCAATAGGGGCAGCTAGGTGACTCAGTGGAAAGAGCACTGGCCCTGGTCAGGAGGACTTGAGTTCAAATCCGGCCTCAGACCAAACACTTGACACCTACTAGCTGTGTGACCCTGGGCAAGTCACTTAACCCCAATTGCCTAAAAAGGAAAAAAAAAATACAAAAAAAAAAGAATCAATCAATAAACAGACAAATAAATAAACATTTACTAAGCATCTACTATGTGCCAGGCACTGTACTAAGTGGAGGAGATATAAAAAGAAACAAAAGACAGTCCCTAACCTCAAGAAGCTGACAATTTATTGTAGGAGACAACATTCAAACAAATATATACAATGCAAGCTACATACAGGATAAATGGGAAATAACGGTCAGAGGTAAAGCATTAGGATTAATAGCAATTGGGAAAGGCTTCCTGTAGAAGATGGGATCTTAGTTGGGCCATAAAGGAAGCCAAAGAGGTTAGTAGATGGTGTTGAAGTGAGAGAGTATTCCAGGCATAGGGGACAGCCAGAAAGAATGTCTGGAGTAGAGAGAGGAGTGTCTTGCTCATGAAACAGCCAGAAGAAAAACTAAACCTGTTTCTAGGTCACCCCATACCTTAAACCCAGACCTCTCTGGAGTATAGAGCAGTGGAGAGAGAGGGTATGGAGAAGTTCTTTCCAATTGAATGAAAATGAGCAAATATTGCTAATTGGGGGAAGTATCAGGCCTCAAGACCCTAGAAGAAATTGGAAGTCCAGTTCAACACCATCCCCACATCATTATTTATCCACATCCTCACCTGGGGGCTTCTCCTCATTAAGCAGTAGGCGCTGGGCTCCTCTAATAAAGCATTGCCTGCAATCAGTCCCTTCTCCTCCTGCCTATTAGAGCAGGCACATCTCTGAATCATCCTAAGGTATTAGTTGAATCAGTTCTCCAAGGCCTCAATCTGTGTGGGACTCTAATCATATTAGGAAATGTTAATGCTGTTAGCTGTTATTAAGCTGTAATATGACTTCAGAGTAATAGAATCTGCACGGTGGGGTCTGATGGGGTTCTTAATGACCTTGGCAGTCAGTTGAAACACAGCCATGTTGGTGCTTGGTATGGGCGGGGCGGGTGTCGTCAAATCAGTGAACTTCTCTGAGTCCTGGCAGACTAGATAACCTCTACCCTATCCCCCACTCTTATGCCTATAAAATGTCACTTATATGTTAGGGTGTGCAGCTCGGAGAGGTCATAGGATATTAGATTTAGAGCACGGAAGGATCTCAGGTTCCATCTAATCCAATTTATTTACTCTCATTTTACAGATAAGGAAATTGAGACCCAGGGGCTTTAAGTAACTGATAGGTAAAATAGCTCACTACCATTTCAATTATCAGACTGGAAATATCACTACTTTTCTAGGCACTTAATGAAGTGTTGGACAGCTAGGTGGTGCAGGGGATAGAGCACTGGGCTTGGAATCAATAAGATTCATCTTCATGAGTTCAAATCCAGTCTCAGATCCTTACTAGCCATGTAAACCTGAGCAAGTCACTTTACCCTATTTGCCTCAGTTTTATCATCTGTAAAATGACCTGGCAGAAGAAATGGCAAACCACTCCAATATCTTTGCCAAGAAAACTCCAATTGGGGTCACCAAGAGTCAGACACAAATAAAACAACTCCACAAAAATAATAAAGTGTTGAATGGAATTATATTAAATTGAAATGAATTTGATTTAATTCAATTCCACGCACTGGGATACAAGGCAGGAAAGTAGAATGCAAAGAGCTGGACTTGAAGTCTGAGTATCCATGTCAGGTTCTTAACCTGGGGCCTATGAACTTGTTTATTTTCTTTTTTAATATTTTGATAACTATTTCAATATAATAGTTTTCCTCTTTAATTCTATGTGCTTTGTTATAAATATATTTAAAATATTATTCTGAGAAAGGTCCATAGGCTTTGCCAGACTGCCAAAAGTATCTATTTCAGAAAAAAAAATTATGACTCATACACTTTCAGATCACATGAGCAACAAGATGGAAGACTAGACCTTTTCTGTGATTCCCACTACCTCTCAAACCTCTCCAAAATAGAAGTTGTGCATCAAAATATAGTAACTTCATCTGTGTCCATGGTCTAAGATATAGTAGATCCAAAAGAAGGTTGAAAAGCCCCACATACTGATGTTTACTGATGCTGAGCTCACTCAGCATCCCTCTTCCAATGCTATGAACATCAAGGCTGCACCAGCAGATTCAAGGACCCCACACATGGGCTTGCAACAAAATCCAACCCCACAATCCATCCCCCATCCCTCTTTCCAATGCCATGGAGAACCCAGCTCCAGATTGCAAAAGTTTACTCAGGCAGTGACAGCCAGGCAGGTTGGCAGGAGGCAGCCCCTCAGGAACAAAAGTGTGCTGGGGACCACAGCCCTCTAGCATCAGCTTGGCAAAGCTTTGAACTGTCAGGGCCAATGTGAGTAATCCCATAATACTAGTGCAGGAGCTCTCTGAACTGTTGGCACCAAGCCAGCGAACTGAGGAACAAAGGGAGTGGGACAGGATACCAGGACAAGACAGAAGCAAGAGAAGGGAAAGAGAAAAGTGTCATGCAGTACTCTACCAAACATGAGAGAAAGAGAACAGCATACAGCTGGGGCCACCCAAAGTCACATAGGGTCAACTAGGCTGGTGCAGCTGTGAATTGCCCAGTATGAAAGAAGGGGGTAAGACACTCTGAGATCCAGTCCCCAAGGAAACCACCATCAGACCAAGTCAGAAAATGAATAGAATAAAACCATATGGGGACAGGGGTTGATATTACCAAAGATTTCAAGAAGAAGAAAACTCAAAGACCATGAACATAAACAGATAAACAGATAAATCAACAGGATTTATCAACAGGAAAAACAAAACATTGGCCTCAAGGTTTAATAAGTGAGTTCAGGCATCTATGAATAAATACTGCAAAATAAAGGAAAATGATCCAAAACTTGATGAGACAGAGGACCCTATGGAATTTGAAAGCATGAAACCTGTATGTTCTGTTTTTCAAATGAGGAATGAGAATTATGAGAGCAGAATTTATGGCCTTCACAGCAAAAATAATGAGAAGAGGAAAACTGGAATCTGCAATGGCAAGTCTCACCAAAGAAACAAAAGAGAGAACAAAAGATTGGGAATGCAAATATACAGAAGAGAAAGACAATCTAGAAGAGAAGCACAAAACAGCAACATTAAAAGAAGGTACGTTCACTATGCAAGCAAAACATATCTCAAAAACAGGGCACATAGAGACAGACCAGGGATCACAGGTTTATCAGAAGAACACAATGGGACAAAAACCCTTAACAAAATAATGCAGAAAATAATAGAAGAAAACTGCCCAGAACTTCTGAACGTAGAAAAAGAAATTCTAATTGAAAGAATTCACAGATCATCTCCAAGAGAAAAAAAAACCCAGGGCTGCAAACTCCAATACATATAGTGCTTAAATTTAACAATTCAATTCAGAAATAACAAGTTCTATAAGCAATCAAGATAAAGCCCTTCAAATACAAAGGAAAGGAAACTTGAATATCAGAAAACTATTTTGCACCCATTGGAAAAAATAGGAGGGAATGGAATAATGTGTTCTGAAGAGCAATAGAACTCAGGATGCAGCCCAAGGTGACCTACCCTGAAAATCTGAGCCTAACCACAAATGAAAAAGTGGACATTTAATAATAGAGAATTTGAAACACTTTTAGAAAGAATCCATGATCTAAAATTTAATCTCAGCTCTGCTTTGTCCCTATCTTGGGCAAGTCATGTCAACTCTGTGTCTCAGTTTTCTCATCAGCAAAATGGAGCAAGTGGACTAGATTACCTCTAAGATCCCTTCCTTAGAATCTCCCACGGCCAAAGGTGTGCTGGTAAATGTTTAACAACTGACTCTGAGTAGGGGGGGATATACCACAATACACTTTTCAGTTTAATCTGCATTATTAATATTTTTCTATCACTTTCTAAAGTCTAGACAATCAACAAACAATAAATTAATCCCTGCTTTGTATCATTTGAAAATCTAAAAATGAGGCCGTTGGAGTCCGTAGCTGCTAAGGCGTCTTCCCATTCTAGATCTATGGTCTTGTAACCTGTGTGACCCTGATCAAATAGCTCATCCTCCCTGAGCCTCAGTTTCCTCCTCTGAAAATTGAAAGAGTTGAACTATACGGACTCTGACGTGCTTCTTAGCTTTGGATTTATAGTTCTGTGACTGTGTAACATTGCTACTTCTCTTTTCCTATTTGTAAAATGAGAAGTTTGAATCACATGACTTCTAAGGTCCTTTCCAGCTGTACAGCTACAATCCTAGGAACTTAAAGACTCTTTTTGCTACATCAAGCTGACCAATGATCAGTTACTGGTGAAGCACCAAAGTTCAGCTCAAGTGCCCACCTTCTATATGGGGTCTTGCCTGATCACCTCCCCCCTAGTTACTAATTCTTGCCCTGACTCAAATACCTTGTATCTATATATATTCTGTATGTATTTATAGTGTATATATATATATACTTGTTGTCTTCCCTAAAAGAATATAAGCTCCTTGAAGGCAGGGATTATTTCACATTTGTCTTTGTATCCTCTGTGCTTAGCATAGTGCCTGGCACATTGAATTTTAAAAGTTTAATAAATGTCAGTGGATTGATTAGTTAGTGAATGCGGAAACTGAGTTCCAAAAGATGGAAGTGATATTCTAAGGCCACCCAGTCATTTAAGCTGTGGAACTGGGACAAGGACCCAGCTCCACATGATTCCTGGATCCAATAGGCATTATGCATCTCACATCCCCAGTAAATGCCACATTCAGAGACAGGTCTGGTAGAACATCGATCACAGATTTAGAACTAGAAGGTAAATTAGCATTTGGCTGCCCCATTTTATAGATAAGGAAGCTGAGGTCACAGCCTTGTCCATAGTCACACAAGTAATTAAATGCTAGAGTTGGGATTTGGATCAAGGTCTTCTCATTCCAAATCTAGTAAAAAAAAAAAAAGCTACAGCTCATGATCCCTCACAAATGAACTTGGGAAGGCGTTACCACTGCATGATCAATTGTCTTTGGAAACCAGCTCTGAATGCCTGGAAAGCAGTTCATAGACTTATTGATTTAGAGTTGGAAGCATAAACATATTACAGTGAGTTAGTATGGGCTCTGGAGAGCTGATTGTTAAATTTTTGGTGTAAGCAATGTTACACAATCACAGAACTATAAATCTAGAGCTAAGAAGCACGTCAGAGTCCATATAGTTCAACTCTTTCAATTTTCAGAGGAGGAAACTGAGGCTCAGGGAGGAAGAGTGATTTGATCAGGGTCACACAGGTTACAAGACCATAGATCTAGAATGGGAAGACGCCTTAGCAGCTACAGACTCCAACGACCTCATTTTTAGATTTACAGGTTGCTGAGCAATGATTTAAACTCAGGTCCCCTAATTCCAAATATGACATTTTTTCTACAAAACCATGGCGGAAAGGGTAAGTTGGAGTTTTAAGAACCAGTTGGAGTCTCGGCTCTGGATTCCCAGGTAGCCTTTCTATCCTTTCCCTCACTACCTGTGTGACTTTGCCAAGTCTTTTCCTCTCCCTGCCCTTCAGTTTCCTTCTCTGTAAAATGAGGAGGTTGGACCAGATGATTTCTAAAAGCTCAACCATCTCTTAATCCTATGACTGGACTCATTACTACTCCACAAACAAGACACTCCATCTCTCAGCTCCAGGCATTTTGTCTGGCTTTCCCCCAAGCCTGGCATGCTCTCCCTCTTCATTTCTACCTACTGCCTTTCCTGGCTTCAAGTCCCAACTAAAATCCATCTTCTACAGGAAACTTTTCCTAACCCTTCTTTTAATTCTAATGCCTTCCCTCTTTTAATTATTTCCTATTTATCCTGTACATGGTTTGTTCGTACATATTCGTTGGTTTATTTTCTCCCCCATTAGATTGTGAGCTCCTTGAGGTCAGGAACTTTCCTTTGTCTTTTTTTGTATCCATAACGTTTTGCACAGTACCTGATACATTGTAGGTACTTAATAAATGTTTATTGACCGACTATGTTTCTGGTACCTAATGATTGGGTCCACCTATATTTATAGGACATCTAGGGCTGCAAAAGCCTACATATTGAATTTCCCAACTACCCAAACCTGTGTAGGACTGATTAGAATTATACTATTTTATCTCCATCCTCTGCAAAATTTTATAGGAGTCTGGGTCACCTGTGCTTAAGGTCAATGAATATGGGACGTATGTGGGATGGCAGTGCAGTGGAGGAGAATGAAGTAGCCAGTTCTTACTATTTTACAAGAGGTGATCATTAAATTTTCAGTGTGAGTGTTTGCACACGAGAACTCAGCAAACTACAAATCAGAGCTTGATTTACCATTTTGTTGATAGTCTGGACTTAAGAAAGTGATGGAGAAAATGCTACTGATACAGATGAAATCTAAAAATGCATTGGGGATACATTTTTTTCAGAGAGCAAGTTGTTAAGCATTTGCTAGCACCAGTATCAGGGGAGAAGAGAGACAGAGAAAGACACAAATTCCTCCAGTTGGAACCCAATTTGAAAAGTAAGGTGATAGAAATGCTCTGGTCTGGATATCAAGCTAACTCTGAAAACCGAAGATAAATTATCATTCTGGCCAAAGGGTGTTACTTAGGGACTGCTGATGGATCAGCCTTGTAAGCCATGGGGGAGAGGAAGAAATTGGGTAATAAATGGAAGTGTCCCACATTCCCTCCCACTCGTTTCTTCAGCAGCTGCTCTCCAAGGCTGGCTTCACTTCCTGGCTGGCCAACAATTCAGTAGGTGCCCTCATCCATGTGACTCTGGCTCCATAAGCACGTCAAGTGTGGGTACCAGGATTCTAATCACATTCCAAGGAAAGAGAGGGATCAGCCCCTGGGTCAGCTGCAGATGGAGAGCTGCAGGAGACTAACTACAACAGACAGTCATATGATTTGCTTCCTGTAGGCTGATGACTGAAGGGTTTGTTTTTTCATCGTCCTGATTGCTGACATTAGTGAAGTGCCCACAGTGTACAGAGCACCATACACAGACCTGTTGGTTCCTGGCCCAGTACACTTTCTACCAGGCCACACTGTCTTCCAACATGAATCAAGTTAATGATTTATTGGGTTTTGGCCACGTGTAAATAGCAAATGGCTATTTACAAGGCTTCTCTAGATAATCCTCCAGGACTCTTGCACATGGAAACTTGGGATGGAAAGCTAAAGATCACCAAATTTGAAGTCAGAAGGCCTAGGATCTAATCTCAGATCTGCTAAGTACTTCTGCAGTGAAGGTAACGTAGGACAATTCACTTCAACCACTTCCGTGTTTTGTTCACCACTAAAAGGCAAATTCCTTGAGGACCAGAAATGTTTTTGCTTTTATTTTATTGATTCCCCAGTGCCTAGTGCAACGTCTGGAAATAAATACTTATTGTCTGACCAACTGATTGGCTGATTGAACAAGCTTTTATTAAATACTTACTACATACAAGGTATTGTGTTCAGTGCTGCGAATGAAACAGTCACTACCTTCAAGAAGCTTACATAGTCCTGGGGGTGACGGGGAGTAATACCAAGTAATTTCAGGTTGGAGGGGATGCTAGTAATTGAGAGGATCAGGAAAGGAAAGGATCCTCATGAAGAAGGTGACCCCTGAGTATGTCACTGAAGGGAGCTAGGAATTCTAAAAAGAAGAGCTGAGGACAAGGTGCATTCCAAATTTGGGATACCTGAACAAAGGCATGGAGGTGGGACATATAATATTATGCAAAGAGAACAGCAAGTAGACCAGTTGGCTGGAACCTTATTCCATTTTTTCATATGAAGAATGAGACTTCTAGACTCAATGATCTTTAAGGCCCATTTCTTTGTGGTCCTATAATTCCTATTCTGACCCATAACTGTGACTTCACTGATGTGGAAAAACAGCTGATGGAGAAACATACAAATGAAACTCTACTAGTGAGGAATAGCACCTACACGGTAACTGACAGTCTTACAACCCCACAGGCTAAGTGACTTGTCCACAGTCACACTGTTCCTATCAGAAGTAACACTCAAATCCAAGCCTTACTGACTACAAGACCAGCTTTCAATTACTATGTCACACTGACTCATGATTCCTTATATCTTTAAAATTATACGGCTGTGAAGTTGTTTCCAACTATCTCTCCCTGTTTGTCTGTCTCTTCCTCTCTGTCTTTCTGTGTCTCTATCTGTCTCTGTCTCACTGTCTTTCCCTCGCTCTTTCTCTGTCTTGCCCTCTCTGTATGTATCTCTCTCTCCCTCTCCCTTTATTTTCTTCTTTCCTCTATTCATTATGAAATAGAGTGATAATGGCACCTACCTCACGGGATTGGTGTGTGGATCAAATGAAATAGCACATATAAAGTGATTTGCAAACTTTAAAGTGCTATATGAATTCTACCTATTATTATTATTTTTATTATTATTATCATTAATTTCCTTCTCTTCCCTTCCCTCTGCAAAGAAAATATTCCAAATATAAAGTGGATGGACTTTCATCAGGGGATTATCCTAGTGTTGACAGGTCTTTGGAAAACCAGGTCTCTCTTTTTCTTTCTCCTACTGGGTCCTAGAAATGGGTCAGGTTCCCCAAAGAGGACAGAACAGCTGGTACTGAAAGGTTCCTTTCCTTTGTAGTCAGCACATCTGGGTCCTTTTACATGGAGTGTCTTCAACTTCCCAGCTTGAGCCAAGCTTAAGGCTCTCAGGTGGACCTGGAAGCCATTAATCACAGTTTGTCAGCCAGAGCCATCCTGGTTGACACCATCCTAGGAACTGATTCATGGGATCACCATTCTCTTTGTCTGTCTCTGTGTCTGTCTACATGTCTGTCTGTGTGTCTCTTCCTTTCTTACTCTCCCTCTCTCCCTCCCTCTCTCTCTCTCTCTCTCTCTCTCTCTCTCTCTCTCTCTCTCTCTCACACACACACACACACACACACACACACACACACACAATCTGTTTCTTATGTGAGTTACCACATCAGAAAGTTGGTCCAGGAATCCAAGACCTTCCCCCACCAACTTCCCCCAGACTCAACCCAACCCCCATTCCCACTTTTTCTTTTCCTGGTACTTATTAGTCAGATTCCCTGAAAAGCTATGTATAAATGTGCATTTTTACAATTTGGGTCTTATTTTCACACTGAATTGCTTTCTGATTTCATGGATATTTTAAAAGAATACTGGACTGCACATCAGGATACCTCAGCTTGAATCTTAAATCAGGCACAAATTAGTCCTGTGATCTTCATTTTCCCATTTCTGTTTCCTCATTTATAAAATAGGGATAATAAGATCATGAGTTTTGAGCTGGCAGAGCCCCTAGAGGCAATATAGTCCATTCTCTCACCTTTTTTTGGACCAGACGTATGTTTTCCTCAGTATAAGGAGCTCCATGTATGATTACAGCTCAGCATCTTACAATCTTGGTCATCTTGGACACTAATAGTTTTAATTGCCATGCCCATGTAACCAGTTGGGTCAGAAGAGGGACTAAAACTCAGGTTTTCCTCTTTCAGAAGTCAGTTCATCTTGAAGATGAGAGAATAGAATCCCAGAGAGTGACTTGCCCAGGATCACACAACTGGTAAGTGATATGGGCAGGATTTGTACCTACAGCATCCTGACCTCAGGTCTAGTGTTCCATCTGCTATGGCACCTTGACTGTCCATATTTACACTACTTTCATGATAGCAATGTTGAGAGAAATCTGTTTTGAAATATGAGTTATAGCTTGTTAGGTTTCAAGACCCCTTTATTTCATTATATGGGTTCTCCCTTCATGGACAGAGATTGTAATTCATCTATAATTTAGACCTGTAAAGTTTCCTGAGGCCTAGAAAAGTGAATGTACTTGACTGGGCTCACACAGCTGGTAAGTGTCAGAAGCAGGGTTTGAACCATATCTTCCTTACTCCATCTCCTTCATTCTCTCTACTGTACCATGCTTCCTCTTGTGCTATTGTTTACACAATAGCACAAGAGGGGAGGGGACACATAACGGAAGTATCTACTTTGTTCCAAATGAATCCCAACCTCTTCCATTAAGCCTTCTCTGACTACTCCAACTCATAGTAATCTCTCCCTCCTCTGCATCATTTACTGTCTGTAGCACTCAGTTTTTATCTTTTATACACAGCTTTGTATGATTAGCTATAGTGTGTGTGTGTGTGCGTGTGTGTGTGTGTGTGTGTTGCTTTACCAATTAGACTGTGGGCTTCTTGGAGACAAAATGGTATGGTGTCATTGGGAAAGCTTTCTAGTTCAAGGACCTGGGTTTGAATCCTGTCTTACTACCTCACTAAGAGAAGGCTGACTTCAACATTATACTATGGCAGTCAATTAACAATCAACCAACAAGCATTTATTATGTGCCTACTATGTGTCAGGCAATGTGCTGAGTGTTAAGTATGTAAAGAAAATAGTATCTCAGCCCCTGCCCTAGAGGCAGAGAGGTGGCACCATGGAGAGAGAACAGGGGAGGACCAAGAGGGAGGAAGACCTGGGGATTGGTTAAAGGAACTGAGGCTCTTAAGTCCAAGAAGCCCCCCTAGCTGACTTCAGATATCCCAAGGGTTGCCCTGGGCAACTGGGATTGGATTTCATCTGCTTATCCCAGAGGGCAGAACTAAGAGCAATGGGGGGGGGGGGGAGTTGCAAAGAAACCAGTTCAAGTTTGAAGCATTGAAAAACTTTGTAATGAGTGGTGCCATCCAGAAGAGGAAGCCACTACCTTAAGAGGGAGGGAGTGCTCTCTCACTACAGGGCTTCTAGATTAACTATTTGTCAGAAGGGTTGTAGTGGGGGTTCATTTTAAAGTATGGGATGGGTTCACATGAATTGACATTACAACTTTAGCGTTCTGTGATTCAAAGACGGAAGGAAGAAAGGGAAGGAAGGAAGGAAGGAAGGAAGGAAGGAAGGAAGGAAGGAAGGAAGGAAGGAAGGAAGGAAGGAAGAAAACAAGTATTCATTAAGCACCTGCACTGTTCTAGGTGTTTACAAATATGTCATTTGATCTTCACAAGAATCCCAGAAATAGGTGCTATTGTTGCATTCATTTTATAGTTGATAAAACTGAGGCAGACGGAGTTTAAGTGACTTGCTCAGACTCACACTGCTAGTAAGTGTCTAAGGTCAAATTTGAATGCAGATCACACAAATCTTTGCTCAAGGCCCTAGTTTAGGCTAAGCCATGAGAAATCCACAGCAAACATTCAATAACTTTCCCTTGGCCTGATTAAAGCAGATTCTTGGTAACACATGATGCATGACCACAGCTTATCACACGACTAGAAAAGATTGTCTTCTTAAAGGGGCCCCTTGAGAGGCAAATTTTCTATTCAGCTATGAAATATCAACAAGAACAGCAGATGGGTTGTAGTTCATGAAAAGTATTCCTAATCTCATGATCTGAATGACTCTCCTAAAGAGCTCAGTCTCTGCTCTCACAGTGTGTTATATCACCCAGTCTTCTCAACTGAAAATAATGTTATGGTTAACTACAGACCATCTGTTAGCCTCTGTTTTTCTTATGGAGTCCATGCTTTTTATGGTTTATTAATATTTATTCAGTCTGTTTAAAGTGCAATCATATTATAGGAGACTTGCAATAGATCTATGTGGGTTTTAATTCCCTGGATGGCAACATACTGTACCCAGCGTGCCAGAGCCAGTGAAACGGCAGCTCTCAGGTTGGGGTGCAGCAGCTGCAAATGGATTAAACTCAGAAGTATGAATTAAATATGAAAAACTCTCCATGCAACAAAGCTGCTATTACTGTGTGCCCTTGTTTCTGACATCAGGGATGTTTCCAGATCCTCCTCTTCTCCCTCCCCACCTCTCCCTCCCTTCAAAAGCAGCTAGAGGTCAAGATCTGGGAATGGTTTATGAGGGCTCTTCCCATGGGTCCCTCCCAGAAAAGAGTCAGATTGATTGACCTTAAGCCCCCAGCATCCTTGTATCCTTTGACAATTTACCCAAATTTCTTTTATAGCTGTTATGAGCAAAAAGCAGTTTAAGGTGTAAGAATAAGGAGGAATCTGCTTATCTTTTCTGAGCCTTTGAGGAACACTAGTTAATACCTGCACTTTATGCAATGATACTGTTAGCAATGGCATGAAGTCTATGCCTAGGAATGTGACCTCAGAGAAATCACTCAACATTATATTCCGTTCTGGGCTCAGCAGGTGTTCTGAAAAAGATCTGAGGGTTTGAGTGGACCACAAGTTCACTATGGGTCAGTAATGTAATATGGAAGAGAGGAAAAAAAAACAAAGCTATTGAAATTATAATTTTCTAGGACCCATTAATCAAAGAGTTTTAAAGGAAGCAGGGCATCCAGGAATAAGGAGAAGAATAGTTCCACTGTCCTCTGCCCTCATCAGAGCTTGTCGGGAGTATTATGTTCAGTTCTGGTCACCAAAATATTTGAAGGACATTTACAAGGTGGAGAGTATCCAGATGGGGGGCAACCAGGATAGTGAAAGGCCTTGATTCCATGGCCAGTGAGAGTTGGGTGAAAGCAGAGGATGCATAGACCAGAAAGGAAAAAAATAGAATAGATATCATGAAGTATTTGGAGGGCTGTGATGCGGAGCAGCAATTAAGACTTATGTCTGGTGCTAGAAGGCAGAACCAGAATCAACGGGTAGAAATTGAAAAGAGAGAAGTTGAGTCTTGATGTCAAGAAAAGTGACCTAGGAAATTGGAGTTGTCCCCAAGTGGAATCAACTGCTTTCCTTCAAGGACTTCTCCAAACAGAGGCTGAAAGTTACAGGGAGATAATAAAATAATAGATTTAAAATTGGAAGAGACCTTAGGAGTCTTCCACCCCATCCCCATTTTGGAAGTAAGAAACTGAGAACCAGAAAGTTTAAGTAACTTGCTCAAAGTCACATGGATAGCGATGGAGATAGTATTTGAACCCAGGTCTTCTTATAACAAATCCTTGTTGCAGTAGGATTCCTTCCACTTATGGATTGGACTAGATGGGGAAGGGAAGGGAAGGGAAGAGAAGGGAAGAGAAAGAAAGGAAAGGGAAGGGAAGGGAAGGTAAAGGAAGGGAGGGGAGGAAAGGGAAGGGAGGAGGGGGAGGGGTGGAGAGGGGAGGGGCATTTATTAAGTACCTACTATGTGCCATACACTGTGCTAAGTGCTTTACAAATAAACTACTAAGGTCCCTTCTAATTTTCAAATTCCATTATTTTGTGACATATGTGGGCTCCATTGACCCATCTACAAAATGGAAGCAATAAGTATACCTTCCTTGACTCAGAAAATTAGGATTCATAAAGGAAAATATGAAATAAACATTTATTAAGCACTTACTATGTGCCAGACACTGTTCTAAGAACTGGGGGTACAAATACACAAATTCAGACTTCTATTAATTCAAAAGAGCTTTCATAGGAGATAATTGGTTCTCTAGGACATTTGATTAGAAAGAAGGATCCAAAACCCATCTACTCATTTCAGGTTGCCAAGTGGACTTATGAGTACATCTTCTAAGCCTGGCTGCTTTTTTTTTATTTTGAGGAGAAATCCCTGCTCTCAAGAAGTGCACTCTTTAATTGGAGGAGACAACACATACGGGAGGGCCAACAGAAAGGCCAGTGGTCCTAATGGATCAGTGGTAGACCAGATGACAAAATCTTATGGCATACCTTTCTAGGGCCCTCCAGGCACTGTGCTGGGGCCTGGGCAGCCAAATAAATGAGAAAATGGATCCTTGCACTCCCTTCATCATCATCCTCATTTATCTCTCTGTCTCTCTGCCTCTGTCTCTGTCTCTGTCTCTGTCTCTCTCTCTCTCTCTCTCTCTCACACTCACACACACACACACACACTTCTTTCTCACCACAACTGGAACCTTGGATTCTGTCCCTGCCCCTTCATCTTTGTTATATGAGTTTCTACCCTATTTTATGCCAAACCAGGACCTTAATGATTTCCATGCCATGCTGTTTACCCCTCCATCCCCACTTTCCAGCTCCTCTTCATGTGGTGGGAATAATCACGAAACCTCCTTCTCAGGGTTATTCTAAAAATAAAATAAAATTATTTTTGTAAAACTCTTTGCAAACCTAAAAATGCTATGTAAATGTTAGCCACTATCATCAACATCATCATTACATACACACACACACACACACACACACACACAAATGTGAGTTCCTTGACAGCAGGAACTGTCTTATTTGTTTGTCTTCTGCATCCTCAATGTTTAGCACAGTTCCCAGCATGTAGTAAGCACTCAATAAATTCTTTCTTCCTTTTGTTCTTTCTTTCTTTCTTTCTTTCTTTCTTTTTTTCTTTCTTTCTTTCTTTCTTTCTTTCTTTCTTTCTTTCTTTCTATCCAATCCATCTATCCATCCATCCATCAATTCATCCATCCATCTATCTTATCTCTCTGTCTGTCTGTGTCTACCTGCCTGCCTGTCCATCTGTCTGTCTATCTATCTATCCACCCATCTATCCATCTATCTATCTTTCCATCTATCCATCCATCTATCCATATGTCTTTTTATCCATCTATCCATCTGTCTATCTATCCATGAAGAATATAAGAACTGACATCTCTAAGACAAAGGGTTGGACTAGTTGGCTTCTCAAGTGTGTATCAGCTCTGGAAATGGGGTCGTCTGACCCTTTTCCACCCTCAAAAACTTGCAGAATACTTTATATGCATGATCAAAGTCAAGTTTTATGACAGCCCTGGCAAAGTGATGCTCTAGGACTCCAGTGAATCATTGACGTGTGGTTTCCTTCTATATGTTACACATCCCATGTGCATCATAAACCACCTGTGCCTCCCTATACTGTTTATCTTTTGTCTATGTCCTTCTATAAATTCACCATAGGGTTCCTGTCTAATGTTCAGGGAGCCTTCCTCATGTTCTACTGACATAACAAGGATACCAATGAATCATATAGGCTATCTCTCAGTCATCCCTTGTTCTTGTCCCATGACAGACTGGCCCATCTGCTTTTCAACTCATCTATTATATTGAATGGCATCTATTTCTCCATTTCTTCTTGATAATTTCATAGGAGAGGAACTTACAGCCATATAATTTGTCTGTAGTCACACAGCTGGCAAAAGTCAAAGGTGGGATTCGAACTCAGATCTTCCTGATGCTAAATCTAGCACCCAAGCCATGACACTATACAAGACTTACAAGTTACAAAGTTATAAAGAGTACACAGCATGGAGTTCTGTAAAGAGCACAGGACTTAGGCCAAGACTTGCATCCAGATTTGAAGAGCTTTCCTGACTCCAGGCCTAATGCTCTATCCACTGCACCACTTAGCTGCCCCTGAGATGAGAGTGCCAAGGCTGATTAAATCTTGCCAGATAATGAGATTTCCCAGAAATGAGTTTCCTGAGGAAGGAGCACATGATGGAGAAACTCGAAGAAGTCCTGAGTTCAAGTTGCTCCTATTGACTAGGTGAACCTGACCAAGTGATTTAACCTCTCAGTGCCCCAAAAGAAGGAAGGAAGGAAGGAAGGAGAGAAGGAGGGAAGGAAGGAAGGAAGAAAGGAAGTTGAATGAGAAAAATGAATGAAAAATCATTTATTGAGCATTTACCACGTGCAAAGCACTGTGCAAAGTGCTAGGAACACAAATACAAAATACAAGACTCTCCCTGTCCTCAAGGAGCTTATATTCTAATACAGGAAGACATATGTAAGGGAGAGGTAGCAAAGGAAGAATGTTTTAGTCAGGGAAATCACAGAAATAGGGATTGTAATCATAGGGCAGTATGCATTTTACTGTAGCAATTGCCAAGTTGTTTTTTTTTGGGGGGGGGGCGAGAATTGAAGCAATTGTGGTTAAGTGACTTGCCCAGGGTCACATACCTAGTAAATATTTGAGCTGGATTTGAACTCAGGTCCTCCTGACTCCAGGGCTCTATCCACCACACCACCTAGCTGCCACTGTAAATGTCAAGTCTTGTCAATTCTACCTCCACCACCTTCTTCCCATAATTCTCTTCTTTCAATTCATATGACCACCTACCTGATTCAAGCCCTCATCACCTCCCTCCTAGACTTTAGAATATGGTAGTGTTGATTTGATTACCATTCCCAGAGAAGCATGAAGGAAGGGAGAAGAGGGAGGGTTTTAGGGTAAGCACTCAATGCCAAAGCAGATGGCAAGATGGCTATTCTCAGGTATGCCCTTTTTTACCCTGGGGGATTCTGGGAGGCAACGTGCTCCTGTGGGAAAAGCGCTGGCTTTAGAGTCAAAGGACTTGGGTTCAAATCCTACCTTTGATATTCACTACCTGTGTGATCTTGAGCAAGGCACAACTTCATTAAGCCAAATGTCTTCATACTGAAGAGTTTGAACTAGATCACCTCTGGTTTAGGATCCTACCTTATTTGCCTCAGTTTCCTCATCTGTAACATGAGAAAGTTGGACTAGATGTTCTCTCTAAGTCTCTTTCTAGGTCTACATCTATGATCTATGAGTCACCATGCAGAGGCTTCCCATCTCAACATCCATGGTTTCAGTTTATTCCCTGCATTTCATACACACACACACACACATACACACACACACACTATTCTCCAACAAGGGAGAATATGACCAAAACAGCTTATTAACTGAGCTCCTGCATAGCAATTCAGCAACCCCACAAGGAGAAGATTTAACAAGGTGTCATTGACAGTGATGCCATCTCAGTGTTTCCCAGAACTGAACTGTGAAGTTAATTTGAGTAGAATGGTGGTTGGGTCCCTGAGCAGGCACAGGCGGGCCTGATTTACTGTCCAATGACTTTCCAGCCCATTGGTGAGTTCCTAATTTACAAGCAGCCCTTCCTCCTCATTGAGTTTGTAAAGCTGTCCTCCCTGTGGCCACAGGAAACAAGATCAATGTTTATATGGCTGAGAACCCAAAGACCCACAGCTGCCTTGCAAGGAGTGGGAGCCATTATCTGAGCCTTAAACTGACTGCATCCAAACACATACACAGAAACCAGAGGGATAGGTGATCTCACGGGCACCAAGGGAAATGTATTAGGAAATGGAAAAGAGGCTGAGGTTATGGAACTCCTAATATAAAGTTAGCCAAACACTGCCAGGGGAAATTGGCATCACCAAGATGAAAGACATTGGATGGGTACTTAAAATCCCCAAAGAAGTAATGACAAAACTATTGGTTGTTCCGTCCTATTATTCCCCACTGCAGCTCTTCCATCAAATATAGACCTGAACTTGACCCTGTTTGCTACCATGGGGAAGCCTTGGTTATATCCTGTAAGGTTAGATTTTCAAAAAGGACTGAAGTAGTACTCTTGGTCAGAATTGCAGAATTCCTCACGTCTTCCCTCTCCCTCACCCCTAGAGCCATTCTATTGTCAAGTCTTGTCTAGTCTACCTACACAACATCTCTCCCATCATCCCCTTCTCTCCATGCCCCAGTTTAGGCCCTCATCACTCCCCCTGAGACTACCATGATAGCCTCCTAATTGGTCTGTTTGTCTCTAGACTGTCCCTACTAAAATCTATTATCCACACAGCTGCAAAATTGATATTCAGAAAGCATAGGTCTGATGGTTTCACTCTTCTGATTAAAAGGTTTCAGTGGCTCCCTGTGGATAAGTGGGGGATGGTTTGGAAAGAGGAGAGACTTGAGGCAGAGAAACCAGATAGGAGACTATTGAAATAGACCAAGTGAGAAGTAAAGAGGACTTGAACAAAGGAAATTAAGTGACCGTATGAGTAGAGAGCAAGGGAATGTGTGTGTGGGGGGGGGGGGGGTTGTAGCCATAGAAATGGCAAGATCTGGCAATTAATTGGACCATAGGGCCATAGATTTACAGGTCCAATTGGAGGGTTATTAAAGAATGGTCCAATCCCCTCATTTTACGGATGAGAAAAGTAAGGTCCGAAGAGTTTGATACCCAGGGTCATCATCAATAAGCAATGGAGGCAGGATTTGAACCCAGGCCTTACTGATTCTAAGACCAGTTCTCTATCTGTTACATCTCTCTGTGGGATGAGAGAGAGTGAGGTATCAAGGATGATTCCAAGATTATCAACACAGCACCCGGGAACAATGATGCATTTAATATAACAGAAATGATTGGGGGAATCCCTGCCCAATTTGATTAGACCTTTTATCAAGTAGGATTTTACAGCAAATGGAGAAATTCTGAATGCTGTGAATAAGTTCACTTACCTTAGCAGTATACTTTTCAGGCATATCCACACATAGATGATGAGGTTGATGCATTCATTGCCAGAACTAGTTCACTGTTTGGAAGGCTCTGAAGGAAAGTGTGGGAGAGAAGAGGTATTAGGCTGCCTACCAAAACTGAAAGTCTACAAAGCCGTTGTGCTGATCTCATTGTTATATGCCCCAGAAACCTGGACAGTTGACCAGTGCCATAACAGGAAACTGAATCGCTTCCATTTGAATTGTCTAGATTCACCTGACAGGATAAGGTACTAGACAGTGAGGTCCTTTCTCAAGTTGAACTGCCAAGTAATTAAACTCACTGTAGAGAGAATGACTCCAATGGACTGGCCATGTTGTTCAAATGTCAAATGTATGCTTGCCTAAAAGACTATTTCATGGAGAAATCACATAGGGCAAGCATTCACATAGTGGTTAGAAGTGATACAAGGACACTGTCAAGGTCTCTCTGAAGAACTTTGGAATCGACTGCATGACATGGGAAATACCGGCACAGGACCATTCAGCATGGCATGCCCACATCAAAGGCACTGAGCTCCATGAGCAAAGCAGAATTGCAAGATCTCAAAAGAAACATAAGACGCACAAATTTAGAGCCATCTCCACTCCAAATGTTCATATGGACTGTTTGTGCCCAACACGTGGTAGAGCCTTCTGAGTTCGTATTGGTCTGATCAGTCAATCAAACACACTGTACCTTGGCTCCAACATAATGATGTCATTTGGTTTTCTTTGAGAATGAAGGACAGCAACCACAATCAATTTAGGATTAATGGCTTGCTTCCCAGTCAACATTCACCCTCAACACAAGTTCATCCAGCTCATGGGAAGTGGCCCCTTCATTCAAAGACCCTTGACCTGTAATCTCATTCAGCTGGTTAAAGGGCTCATCAGAGTGATGAGAGGTTCTCCTGCTCACCCCTCATCCCTATGAAAAGCTTTATACTAAACGCCCAAGGTACCAGGACAAGGATTTGAATGCAGGTCTCCCCCAACTCCAAATCCAACCCATGTACTACACCATACAATTCAGAGGCCCAGGGGAGTTTGTCCAAGGTCACACAGGTCAGAAGTAGCCGAGGCAATATGCAAACCCTGAGCTCAGAAGTAGCAGGGGCAATATTCAAACCATGAGCCTTCTGACTCCCAACGCAGAGATCAGTAGGATTGTGGAAATCTGAAGAGGCTTTAGGGTGTGGACAGACTGGTGATGGGTAGGATTTAGGGAAGCAGATTCAACAAGGCCCATTTTAGGCATCTGTTCAATGCTTTCCTGGGAAGCAGCTCTTGGCCTCCTTCAGGTCTGCTGCTATTTAAAGCCAATGACTGAAAAAGTAAATGTTGGCGGCAGCAATAAATTCTGCACATTTTAACTCCACTCTCTGAACATGGATTTCTCTAATTGCCCGATAAGCCTGGAGAGCTTTCAATGAAATCCAAACTCAGTCACTTTCCTGCCACAATGATCCCCTCTACCTTAAACCTCCCTCTAACCCCTGCCAGGAGAAAAAGAAAGAAGAAAGAAAGAAAGAAAGAAAGAAAGAAAGAAAGAAAGAAAGAAAG
>NW_020954710.1:791878-842581 GCF_900497805.2 Vombatus ursinus
AAGAAAGAAAGAAAGAAAGAAAGAAAGAAAGAAAGAAAGAAAGAAAGAAAGGAAGGAAGGAAGGAAGGAAGGAAGGAAGGAAGGAAGGAAGGAAGGAAGGAAAAAAAGAAAAAGTAGCCCCTTTCAGAGTCCATTGCTGGAACTGAAGCAATTTCAAAGACAAAATAATCAATGCTGAAAGGAACAGGCCTTATTATTTGGAATGCTTAAGGAAAGATTATGCAGCCTTAATAGTAGACACCCAAAAATCTAGAGCTAGAAATTACCTTAAAGGTTATTCGTTCAACTTCTTCAAATTACAAAGAAGAAAATGGAGTCCCAGAATGAGGAAAGGATTTTCTCAAGACCATGAAAGTGATATAGATGGGAAGACAGAGGCACTGAGGAAAGGGTACTGAGGCAGTTCAATGGCCTTCATCCCACCACTTATACTGGGGCCATGACAGATACCTCCAGATTAGGGCATCCCACCAACCCCCCCATAGTGGAACTGAGAATGATACCTCCAAAGAGGAGCAAGGAAGGGGCAAGAAAGGGCTACAACCAGGGATGTAGTTGGAGAGAACTAATCGCTCTGGTCTTCAGGGTGAGGCAAGAAAAGGGAGTCTATAATGATTTTGTGAGAATCTGCTCTTAGAACTAGGGAAAGAGTTACAAGGATCTCTCAGGGGGACACTGTGGTCCAGAATTTAGGGTAGTGCAGTCAGTTCAGAGGAAATCATTGTCCTAGATCAGAAAAGTTTGGGTGTCTAATGGTGGAGGATGGGCTGAAGGAAACTTCTCAGGCAAATTTGATTGGTTTCCCACTCCTGAGGTCACAGGCAAGGGGACACTAATCTGCTGGAAGATATGAATTTTCTAAGTAACAAGTAAAATATTACAGATACTGGGGTGGGGGGTAGGTAAGGAGAAAGGACAAGACATAAAAGGAGGGGTACCAAGTTGGAGGAGGGGGCATGTCTAGGGATTAATTAGGATAAGATGAGAAAATGAACTCTCTTCCTCCTTTGAAGAGGTTGGGGGGGGATATGGGTATGGAAAGTATATATAAATATATATGTATGTATATTATATATATTTATGTATACACATATATATATACATTGTCAGACAGTTGCTGAATTGGGTAGTCTTGTTGAACTACTTTTTATTTCTTTTTTTATATTTTGTTACAAGGAATGACTCAGTGGGTAGGGAGAGGGGAGATTATATTCAAGAATGAAAGTGAAGTGAAAACAAAGGATTTTTTTTTTAAGAAAAAGGACTAGGTAGGAAAAAACCAAAGGCTTATCTAAGCTGCAATTCTCCCGTTGATCTCACTCCTTTGAAATCGCCTGTCACAGTCCACAAGGGGCTTCAGTCTTCTCTAATCAGACCACATCTGCAGGCTGATTCTCAACTCTAGGAGGCAGGTTTTAGGAAGGACATTGATATGCTAAAGAGGGCAACCAGAAAGATGAGGGGTCTGGAGACCATAACATCCTAGGATCAGTAGAAGAAGCTGGACGTGGTGAAGAGATGGCTGAGGGCATGTGGGAGGATATGACAGCTCTCTTCACTGTCTTGACTGTCAGAAGAAAGATGGATTCAGTTTTTTCTTCTTTGCCTAAGAGGGTTAAGTTAGGAGCAGAAAGGTGAAGGGTACAAAGAGGCCAGTCTAGGCACAATATCAGAAGAAACATCCTAACAGTTAGATCTGTTCAAAAGTGAGGTGGGATGACTTGGGAGGCAGTGGCTTCCCCCTCACTGGAGGCTTTCAGGGAGAGGTTGGATGACCACTTCTCAGGGGTAGCAAGAGAGGGAAATCCTCATTCTCCCTCTTCTCTCTGAAGCCTTTGACATTGTTGATCACTCTTTCCTTCTTGACACTTCTCTGTAAGTTTTGGGACACTGCTCTCTTCTGGTTCTCCTCCTACCTATTTAACTACTGCTTCTCTGTCTCCTTTGCTAGATCCTCTTCTAGATCACATCCTCTAAGTGTAGTGCCCATCAGCATTCTGTCCTGGTCCCTCTTCTCTTCTCATCAGCTCCCATAGATTTAATTATCATGCCTATGCTAATGATTCTCAAATCTACCTTTCCTGGCCCAATCTCACTTCTGACCTCCAATCTCTCATCTCCAACTGCCTTTCAGACATCTCAAATTGGTTGTCCAGTAGACATCTTAAACAATAAAAAATGCTCTGTTTGGCATTGAAAGCACTTCATAATCCCGCCCCCTCCTATCTTTCCAGTCTTCTTAAACCTTAACTCCCCAACATATACATCCAGTGTCATTGGCCTCCTCATTGCTTATGAAAAAAGATTAATTCTGTTTCAGTCGTGCTAAGTCTTCTCAAATTGCCTTTTCCTAAGGTTACTTGGGGAGTCAAAAAAAAAAAAGCCCTGTGAACTCTGGAGATATTTCTAATGCTCCATCAAGGAAAAGTTGTCTTTATTGGCAAAGTGTCCCATTCTTTACTCCTATGTCCCTGCTGAGAATAACTTTTGCACCACAATAAAAACATAAGCAAATACAGTCATTTGAAAGCCATCACCAATATGAATAGAATCTAGCATCTATTATTGGGTTCATTGATTCCAGGACTTTTGAAAAATAGCAATTCATTTTGCTTGTTCCTCCCATTCTCAAGTCAGATGACTTCTGCCTACATCTCCAATTTGAATAGCAGTTCAGCCTTTGAGTTTATTCCTTTGGAATAAGCATCCCAGAAATGAGTCAGGGCTCTATTATTGCTAATAATCTCCCTTTCTCACTTTCTCATGAATTCATAGCAAAAGGAAAAGGTTAAAGTATTATCTTCACCACCATGAACACAGACCGTTTCAAAAAACCACTCTCTGCTTCTCTGAAGGTAGAGAATGATTAATTCCTAACCTCGGCAAGCCCCAGCACTGGCTCAATGGAGTTGGATCAGTTCCAGGTGGGAAGAGCTCCTTTTTATTCTCTTGTTCCTTCTTTGGACCTTTGCCACTGTTTGGACTTCAAGCAGATCTTCGGAAGCCTACTTCTCAACTGCACATCAAAAACCCGGGGGCCAGCGGTTGCTTAAGGGGGTGCATTCAGGTTTGTAGGCTTTAGGAATATATGAATATTCCCTCACAATGAAATATGGGAACTTAAGTAAACATCATCTGGTAGGAAACTCTCTAGAGGAGACCTCATCCCAGGTGGACCAATATTGTTCCAATGTTGGAGTAAGTGTTAAACAAAGTAGGACCTGTTCTCACCTTTGATTCACAATAGTTGTACAAGCCTGACTTCTTTTTTTTTAAGGTTTGTTTTTTGTATTTAATTTTATTTATTTTTGTTACATTTTAAGTTTTGAACTATCTCCCTCCCTCCTCACACTATACTAGAGAAAGCCACCACTTAACACAGATATATGTGGATGGATGGATATGAATATGGATATATATATATATATATATATATAGAGAGAGAGAGAGAGAGAGAGAGAGAGAGAGAGAGACGTAAAACCATACTATGCATTCTTCTATTCATCAGTTCTTTCTCTGGAGGTGGATAGCAACTTCCTTCATAGGTCCTTATAGATGATTTAAATATTTACAATACTCAGAATAATCAGGTCATTCACGGGTATTCTTTTTTGTTTGTTTGTTTGTTTTTGGTTTTGGGGTTTTTTTTAGGCAATTGGGGTTAAGTGACTTGCCCAGGGTCACACAGTTAGTATGTGTGAAATGTTTGTTCTGAGGCCGGATTTGAACTCAGGTCTTCCTGACTTCAGGGCCAGTGCTCTATCCACTGCGCCACCTCGCTACCGCTTACAGGTATTCTAACAATATTGCTGTTACTGTATACAACATTCTCTTGGTTCTGTTCATTTCATGTAAGTCTTTCCATGTTTTTCTAAAATCCGCAAGCTTATCATTTCTTATAGCACAGTAGTGTTCCATCACAATCATGTATCATACCTTGTTTAGTCAATGCCCAATTGATAGGCATCCCCTCCATTTCCAGTTCTTTGCTACCACAAGTCATGTGACTTCTTAGTGTCCTCTGGCCACTACCCAATATACAAGTTCTTAACCTTCTCTGGGTCATGTACTGCTTCAACAATCTAGTACAGTCATGACCTTCTTCTCAGAATAATGTTTTAACTATAAAATAAATATATAGGATTATAAAGAAAACCAATTCTATTGAAAAACAGCTGTCAAATATTTTTAAAAACAAAGTTACAGACTCCATGTTAACCACCCCCACAGCCTAGCATTTAGCACAATGTCTAGTACATAGCAGGTGCTTAATAAATGATTAACTTGTTGATAAACTGTCTAAGCCTATAAATGACCTTATTAATAATGGAGGACAGGGTCCCACCTTTGGCCCATAATGGCTGTGTAACCCTGGGCAAGTTAATTAACCTCAGTGCCATCCAGGCAACTCCTAAGGTTATAAATTACTCAGGATATAGTGATATGTGCTGGTAGAGGAAGTTTCCTAAAGTACCAATAAAAGTACAGGTCTAGCCCCCTGTTCCCCCCGCACCTTCCTTGCCATGATACTAATGTGTAAGACATCATGAAAGGTTCTGGAAATACAAAGACAAAAAATACATAATTTCCTGACCTCAAGTTGTCCAGGCCCAGAACTATATCAACTGCACCACCTATCTTCCTAGAGTTAAGAATACCTGAGTTCAAATCCAGTCTCAGACACTTACTAGCTGTGTGACCCTGGGCAAATCACTTAACTCTGTTTGCCTCAGTTTCCTCATCTCTAAAATAAGCTGGGGAAGAAAATGGCAAATCTCCTCAGTATCTCTGCCAAGAAAATCCCAAATAGGGTCACCAAGAGTCATACGTGACTGAAACAACTCAACAATATCCTGATTTCAGGCCCAACACTGTGCCACCTAGCTGCCCTAATGGCTCAGAATAGATATCATTATAGCTTGTTGGGAAGTAGATAGAGCACTGGGCCGGGAGTCAGGAAAAATCTGAGTTCAAACCTGGCCTCATATACTTCATAGTAGTAAATACATCTGGTAATTTTATATTGTTTCCTATCTGTGTGACCATAGACAAATCAATTAACCACTATTTGCCTTAGTTTCCTCAACTGTAAAATGGGGATGACAATAGCATCTAGATAATATTTTTTAAAACCTCTTAGCATAGTAGCTGGCACATAGTAGGTGCTATATAAACATGTATTCCCTTCATGCACCCCAACCTATGGGCACTCACCCCATAGCCACTTTGCAGAGCAATGGCTTTATTAATTAATTAAACCAACATAAGGTGGGAGGTTGAAATCTTAGCTGAGCACCAGAAGAAAAAAATGAACCTGAAAGGAGCATGGGTGTATGACTGCACACATTCCAATGGAACCTGATGAGAGTGGATATTGGAATCATGCCCCTGGCCTCCCCTTGAGCAGAAAGCAGGAGTAAATTGTTAGCCCTTTTCCTTGGGCTAAGTGGGGAGAGCTGGGCCAGGGCCCTACCTGTGATCACCCTGGTCATGCTTTCCTGCTGAGGCAGGACTTTTGCTTGATGCTTGGCTCTTTTGAGCCCATGGGCAAACAGAACATTTCTGGATTCTAATTAGAACTAAGTTATTCCTCTGTACCTCTATGCCAGTTACATCTCTAATATTTTAGTGGTAGGCAGCTGAGTATGTGGGCTTTAATAAGCAAGAAAAGATATAGAGACTAGAGCCATGATTTCACTGACAAAGAGAACTCTCAGTTGAGAAAACCAACTACAAATATCAGTCAGCACCTTCTCTAAGAGCTGCTTAACGCACAGAGAGGTAAATCAAATTGTCTAGGGTTGCAGAGGGGGTATATATCAGAGACAGACCTGGAACCCAAGTCTTTCTGGCTTGAAGGCCAGCTCTTTACCAATTCTGCCTCTCATGAAAGACTATAGAAATTCTGCACAATCTCTGTCTGCTTGCCAAGTGGTGCCTCAAGAAGGAAAGTTTATCATAGTTTAAAAATTAGGTTTTGATCTGCATTCTCTCCCTTCTACCCCCTTCCCCCTGTCCAGCTAAGAAAGCAAGAAAAACAAAACTCCTATTACAAACATATATAGTCAAAGCAAAATGAATTCCTGAATTGGCTAGATTAATTTATATATTATATAGATATAGATATAGATATATAAAATATATATTACATGTGTATATGTGTATCTACACACATACACATATGTATATGTGGATACATACCTGCATTTGTATGTGCACATATGTGCATGTGTATATTATATATATATATTAAATAGATATATTTATTCCTTTATACATTATATATAGTATTTTACTTGTGTGTCAATGTATACATAGATATATTTATATGCACCCATGTATGTGTATGTATACATGCATATATGCATTTTGTATATACATATATGTATGTGTGTGTATGTATATATGTGAATATATGTATGTGTGCTGTATATGTATATGTATGTGCATATGTGTATGTGTATGTGTGTATGTCTATGTGTTTGTATAAGTGTATGTGTGTAAGGGTATGTGTATGGGTATATACATGTGTATGTGTATATAATTAGGTTCTTTGAGTTCATTACCTCTCTATTGGAGGTGGTCAGCATATTTCATCTTCATACTCCTGGAACTGCAGTTGGTCAACCGTATCATATTTGTTCTTAATCTCATGTTTCCATTATTTCATAAAATTAGGGAGCTTAGAAATCATTTTGCCCAACACCTCCATTTTTAAAAATTAAATTTTATTTTTTCTATTAATAGCATTTGTTTTCTATCTCTCCCATATCCCACTTCTAGAGAAAAATAAAATAAAAACAAAGCCCATATGACACTTTATGAACTGATGCAGAGTGAAGTGAGCAGATAACTTACACTATAATGCTAATATTATTTAAAAAAAGACTAATTTTAAAAGACTTAAGAACTCTGATTAACAAAATGATTGACAGGGATTCCAGGGAACTGATGAAGAAGAACACTATGTACCTCCTGAAGAGAGGTGATGGACTAAAATGCAGAAAAAGAAATTCAGTTTTGTAAGTGATTGAAGAGGGAATATTATGAGTGATTCTCCTGATGTGATTCAGTAGTTCTGTGTTTCTTCCTTCCTGCTTCTTTTCTCCTTTCTTTCCTTCCTTTCTGCCTTTCTTACTTTTGTTCCTTCCTTCTTTTTTTTCAATACATGGGGAAATGTCAGAGAGGAAAAAAGGAATGATTGATAACTGAAAAAATTAAAATAATAAATTTTTAATGGATATATATTCAAGCAAAACAACCGCTTACATTGGCCATGTCCATTGTTTCTATCTGTCTTTCTCTGTCAGCTATGTCTCTGCTTTTACTCTGTCACTCTCAGTCTTTCTTTGTCTCTGTTTCTTTCTCTCTCTGTCTCCTGCTCCCCCTATCTCTGTCTCTTCCTTCCTCTCTCCTCTCCTTAATCTTCTCTCTCTGTCTCTGTAACTCTACCTCTCTTTAACTCTCTGTCTCTCCCTTCCCCCTTCTCTGTCTCTCTGTGTGTCTCTGTCTCTCTGTGTGTCTCTGCCTCTGTCTCTCTGTGTGTCTCTGCCTCTGTCTCTGTCTCTCTATGTCTCTGCCTCTCTCTCTGTCTCTCTCTCTCTCTGTCTCTCTCTCTTTCTCTCTCCTTCTTGGTGGTGACTGAGGTAAGGACTGCTGTAAGCCTCATCTAGGCTCTTTTAGATAACGTATTAGAAACAGAACAGAATAGCCTATACGACCTTGTGAGCTTCAAAATGTCAGAAGATCCTCCAGTCAAAGGTCTAGGAACTGGAACCTATATCAAAGTTTGCCAGAAGTTGAGACTTATACACATATGCAACCCTGAAAAATTACCTGCTTGGCACTTCCAGGGACAAATCCAAGATGGCAGAGTAGAGAAAGTACTCACCTGAGCTCTCCCAACATTCCCTTTCAAACAACTTTAAAATAACACCATAAATCAAATTCTGGAGATGCAGAGGCAACAAAAGGTCAGAATGAGACATTCTTACAATCCAAGACAATATAGGAGGCCAAAAAGAGAGATCAGTGACACAGGGGGAAAGACTAACCCAAAGCCACATGAATGAAACACCAGTGGTGAGACTAGGTGTTGGTGACAGAATTAGCAGCAGCTTCAGCATTTCTCAAGACAAAGATAGCAAGGGGACCTGGCGACTGGTCAGAGAGTGATTATAGGGGAACCCTGTACTAGCACTGGATGCAGGACCAGATGCTGTTTGACAACTCCATTGTCTATACCCACTTCTGAGTCATAGTTCAAGAATGGGGAGGAGCATTTTTGATCAAGAGGAATGGAAGCCTTGAGGGGTAGCATTACTTCTGGTACCAAGGAAGGAGAGGCCTTAAGGAACAATATCAATAGTAATCCCAAGGGATCAGAAGCCCTTCCAGGGTAAGGATCGGATTAAAGACCAAGAGAACAATAACCATAACTCTCCACAGATCATACCACCTTGGAAGCACCAAACCCCCCAAAGTAGCTCTATAAACAGCATTACTAAAAGGGCTGAAGCTTGAGAAAGTGCCCCTCCTTCCACCACAAACTGGGAACAGAACCCACTTTTAACAAAAGTTCAAAATTGTTTCTTAACAGGGTGGGAAATGAGCAAACAGCAACAACAACAAAAAAGAACCTAACAATTAAAAGCTAGTATGGTGACAGAGAAAATGAAGACACAAATCCAGAAGAAAACAACAAAATTAAAACAGCTATAAGCAAAGCCTCAAAGAAAAATATGAATTGGACACAAGCCCAACAAGAATTACTAGAAGAACTAAAAATTTATTTTCAAAATCAAATAAGAGTAGTAGAGAAAAAAAATCATAGGGAAATTAAAGCAAAGGAAGAAAATTATGCTAATACAATTAATAGCTTGCCAAAAGACACGCACAAAAAATACTGAAGGAAATAATACCTTGAAAAACAGATTTGGCCAAATGGAAAAAGCTCACTGAAGAAAAGAATTTGTTAAATATTGGAATTGAGTAACAGGAAGTTAATGACTCTATGAGACATCAAGAAATAATAAAACAAAGTAAAAATAATAAAAAAGTTGAAAACAATGTGAAATATCCCATTAGAAAAACAACTGACCTAGAAAATATATCCGGGAGAGATTATTTAAAAATTGTTAGACTCTCTGAAAGACTAGACATCATGTTTCAAGAAATTATCAAAGAAAACTGTTCTAATATCCTAGAACCAGAGGGTAAAATAGAAATTCAAAGAATCCATCAATCACCACCTAAAGGAAATCTCAAAATGAAAACTCCCAGGAATATTATAGCCAAATTCCAGAGCTCCCAGGTCAGAGAGAAAATACTTCAAGCAGTCAGAAAGAAACCATTTAAATACCAAGGAGCCACCATCAGAATCACACAAGGTTTAACAGCCACCACATTAAAGGAGTGAAGGACTTGGGGTATGATATTCTGGAAGGTGAAAGAACTGGGATTACAACCAAAAATAAGATACCAAGCAAAGCTGAGCATAATTCTTCAAGGGGAAAATGGATATTTAATGAAATAGAGGACTTTCAAGCATTCCTGATGAAAAGACCAGAAATTAATTTTTAAAAAATGACTTTCAAATGCAAGACTCAAGAGAAGCATAAAAAGGTAAACATGAAAGCGAAATCAAAAGGGATTCAACAAGGTTAAACTGTTTACTTTTCCAAATGGGATGATGATACATGTATCTTCTAAGAACTTTACCATTATTAGAGCAGTTAGAAGGATCCTACATAGAAAAGGGGTGTGGGAGTGAGCGGATTATATTGGAATGATGGAAAAGAAAATGAATAGGTGAGAAAGAGAGAAGCCCTGGGAAAATGGGAAAAGGAGAGGAAGAGTGAGGGAAATTATCTTACATAAGAGGGTGTGCAAAGAAGAGTTTTTGCAATGGAGGGGTGGGCAATGCCTGAACCTCACTCACATTTAAAGTGGTTTAAAGAAATATATGTGTGTGTGTGTGTGTGTGTGTGTGTGTGTGTGTGTATTGGCACATATTTAATTGGCAATAGAAATCTATCTTACCCAATATAGAAGTAGCAGTGAAAGGGGATAAGAAAAGGAGAGGGTGATAAAAGGGAGAGCAAATAGAAGAAGGCAATGGTCAGAAGCAAAAAAAGATTTTAGAGGAGAGACAGGATAAAAAGAGAGAGAAGGATAAAAAAGAGAATAGGATAGAGAGAAATGTCCAGTTAGTAATCATAATTGTAAATGTGTATGGGATGAACTCACCCATAAAACAGAAGCAGATAGCCAAATGGATTAGAAACCAGAATCCAACAACATGCTGTTTACAAGAAACACACTTGAAACAGAGAGACACACAGAGTTAATATAAGAGGCTGGAGCAGAATCCATTATGCTTCAGCAGAAGCAAAAAAGGCAGGGATAGAAATCACAATCTCAGACAAAGCAAAAGCAAAATATAGACCTAATTAAAAGAGATGAAAACGGAGACTACACCTTGCTAAAAAAAAAAAAAGAACCATAGACCATGAAGTAATATCAATACTAAACATATATGCACCAAATGGCATAGCATCCAGATTCTCAAAGGAAAAGTTAAATTAAGTACAGGAAGAAATAATCAACAAAATAATATTACAGGGGGCCTCAACTTTCTCCTCTCAAAGATAGATAAATTTAATCATAAAATAAATAAGAAAAAAGTCAAGGAGATGAATAGAGTCTTAGAAAAGTTAGATCTGATAGACCTCTTTGGAAAACTGAATGGATATAGAAAGGAGTACCTTTATCTCAACTGTACATGGCATCTTCACAAAAACTGGCCATGTATTAGTGCATAAAAACCTCATAACCAAATGCAGAAAAGTAGAAATATTAAAAGAACCCTTTTCAGATCATAATGCAATAAAAATTACATTTAATAAAGGACTATAAAAGTATTTAATGAAAGTTACTTGGACACTAAATAATCTAATCCCAAAGAACGAGTGGATAAAAGAAAAAATTACAGGAACAGTCAATGGTTTCATTAAAGAGAATGACAACAATGAGATGACATTCCAAAATTTGTGGGATGCAGCCATAGGGGAAATTTTATATTTCTGAATGCATACATCAATAAAAGAGAGAAAGAATGGATCAATGAATTGAGCATGCAACTAAAAAAAATAGAAAAAGAATAAATTTTAAATCCTCAATTAAACCCCAAAATAAAAATCCTGAAAACCAAAAAAAGAGATTAATAAAAAAAAAAACTTCAAAAAACCACTCAGCTAACAAATAAAACTAGGAACTGATTTTATGGGGGAGAATAATAAAATAGATAAACCATCGATTAATTTTATTTTTAAAAAGAAGGAAACCAAATTGCTAGTATCAAAAAATAAAAAGGTGACTATACCTACAATGAAGATAAAATTAAAGTGATTATTAGGAGTGATTTTGCTTAATTATATACCAGTAAAACTGATAGTCTAAGTGAAATCAATATTTACAAAAATATAAACTTCCCAGATTAACAAAAGAGGAGATAAAATAATTAAATAACCCTATCTTAGGCAAAGAAATTAAACAAACCATCAATGAGATTCCTATGAAAAAAATCACCAGACCATCAGGATTTATAAACAAATTCTATAAAAAAAAAATTAGGGAACAATTAATCCCAATACTATATATTATTTGAAAAAAATAGGCAAAGGAGTTTACCAAATTCCTTTTCTGATACAAATATAGTTTTGATACTTAAACCAGATAGAGAAAAAACAAAAAAGGGAAACTATAGACCAATTTCCTTAATGAAAATCAATGCAAAAGTTTAAAAAATACTAGCACTGATATTACAGCAATATATCACAAAGAACATACATTATGACTGTGTAGGAATTATACCAACAATGCAAGGTTAATCCAATATATACATATATATATATATATATATATACATTTCTTTAAACTACTTTATCAGCATAATCAATCATATCATTAACAAAAACAACAAAAATCATATGATTATCTCAATAGATGCAGGAAAAACCTTTGACAAAATACAACACCAATTCTTAATAAAAACACTAGAAATCCAGGAATAAATGGAGATTTTCCTAAAATGATAAGCAGTATCTATCTAAAACCAAGAGCAAGCATTATTTGTAATGGGGATGAACTTGAAGCTTTCCCAAGACATCCCAATGATATCTATTATCACCCCTATTATTCAATATTGTACTAGAAATGCTAGCTATAACAATAAAACGAGAAAAATAAATTGGAGGAATAAAAATAGGGAATGAGTAAGCAAATTTATTATTCTTTGCAGATATATAATGGTATACTTAAAGAACACTAGAAAATCTACTAAAAAGCTAGTTGAAACAATTACAACTTCAGCAAAGTTGCAGGATAAAAAAAAATATAAATCATAAGCATTTCCAACAAATCCCAGCAGGAAGAGATAGAAAGAGAAATTCCACTTAAAATAACTGCAGATAATATAAAATATTTGGAGCTCTACCTGACAAGACAAACCCAGGACCTATATGAACACAATTAAAAACACTTTTCATACAAATAAAGACAGACTTAAACAATTAGAGAAATATTAATTGCTCATGGATAGACCAAGCCAATATAATAAAAATGACAATTCTACCTAAGTTAATTTACTTATTCAGTGCCATTCTAGTCAAACTACCAAATTATTATTTCATGTAGCCAGAAAAAAATAGTAATAGAATTCATCTGGAAGAAAAAATCTTCAAGAATATACAGAGAATCAATAAAAAAATGTTAAGACAACTTAGCTGTTCCATATTTCCAACTATATTATAAGGTTGTAATCATTGAAACTATTTTGTACTAGCTAAGAAAAAGAGTGGTGGATCCATGGAATAGATTAGGTATACAGTACCCAGGGGTAAATGACTATATTAATTTAGTGTTTGATAAACACAACAATCCAAGCTTTGGGGGTAAGAACTCAACATTTGACAAATATTGCTGGGAAAATTGGAAAGCAGTTTGGCAGAAAATAGGCAGGGACCAACATCCCACACTGTATACCAACATAAGGCCAAATAGATAAATGATTTAGAGATAAAGGGTGATAAAAATAAATTAGGAAAGCACAGGAAAAAATGTATCTGCCAGATTTCCCTGTCAGAGAGTTTATTGTTAAACAAGAAATAGAGAGGATTACAAGAAGTAAAATAGATAATTTCAATTACATGAAATTAAATTGTAGAAACAAAACTAAGGCCAAAATTGGAAAAGAAATGGGAAACATAGGGCAAGGGATGGGGGTATTTACAACACGTTTCTCTGATAAAGACCTCATTTTTTAAATACATAGGGAACTGACCCAAATTTATAAAAATAAGAGCCATTCCCCAGTTTACAAATGGTCAAAGGTATGAACAGGCAGATTTCAGAAGAAGAAATTCAAATTATCAATAGTCACATGAAAAAATGCTCTAAATCACTACTGATTAGAGAAAAGCAAATTTAAACAACTCTGTGATAGCACATTACACCTATTACCTATCAGGTTGTCTAATACGACAAAAGAAAATGACAAATGTTTGAGGGGATGTGGAAAAATCAGAACACTAATTGGAGTTGTGAACTAGTCCAACCATTCTGAAGAACAATTTGGAACCATGCTCAAATGGCTATAAAACTGTGCATACCCTTTGACATAGCAATATTATACAAGGTCTATATCACAAAAGGATTAAAGAAAAGGTAAAAGGACCTATTTGTACCAAAAAATATTTATAGCAGCTTTTTTTGTGGTTGCAAAGAGTTGGAAATTGAGGGGATGCCCATCAATAAGAGAAAGCCCATACAAATTGTAGTATATGAATATGATGGGATATTATTATACTATAAGAACTGATGAGAAGGATTGTTTCAGAAAAATTTGGGAAGACTTGTATGAATATTTAAAGAATGAAGTGAGCAGAACCAGAACATTTTACATAGTAACAAAAATATTGTAAGGGTGATTAACTGTGAAAGACTTAGCTACTCTGACCAAGAAAAGGATCCTAGGCAATTTCCAAAGGACTTAGGATGAAAAATGCTATCCACCAACAGAGAGAAAATGATAAACTCCAAATGCAGATTGAAGCATATTTTCTTTACTTTCTTTGCTTTTATTGTTTTATTTTGTTTTCTTTTGCAATATGGCTAATACAGATACATGCTTTGCATGACTTCAAATTATGATCAAAATCAAATTGCTTACCTTCCCAAGAAGGGGGGAAGGGTAGGATAGAAGAGAGAATTTGGAACTCAAAATTTTTTAAATGATTGTTTAAAAAATTTACATGTAATTGGAAAATATTTAATGAAATTAAAATATTTAAGTGACCTGCTTGACCCCTCCCAGAAGTGGATCCAGATGGAGATGCCATGTCCTGCAAAAAAGGGATTGACACTACCCACTGGTTATGCCACATTCAGAAGTGAACTTGATGGGATGAATTTTTCTGGCAACTTCTTTAAGTTTGGATCCCCTCTGCCTAGGGACCAAAGTGGTGGAAATGAGACAGTGTCCTGGTATTGAGAGGGAATATTTTTAAACTTCCATTATTGTTATATTTTCTCAGTAAATATCCTTTCATGAAAGCTAATTGATATTAACTGATAAATTTATCTCAGGTCACTAATCAGTAGATCAGTAAATGATATATGGAAGATATAAACTATAACTGATATTGATAATCTTGAGAAGATATTAACTAGTAATTGTTATGGAGGTTTGAGCCAATGGAGCCAAAATGGAGGCTTGAGCCAATTACATTTAAAAGAATGACCTCTGAACCCTTAAAATTATCCCTAAAAGCCTGAGAAGATGGAGCCACCCTCCTCTGAGTAACCAACTTGCCAGTGTGAGTTATGAATTGAGATAAAGACCCTCAAACATTATGTGGCACTCTTCTCTCTCTCTATATATATATATATATGTGTGTGTGTGTGTGTGTGTGTGTGTGTATGCATATATGTATACATATACATGCACATATATACATATATTTATGTAACTAGTTTGTATATTTGTGTATATATTACTTCCTCCAGTAGAAAGTAAACTTTTTGAATATAGGAACTGATTCTTTGAGGTCTTTGCATTTGCAGAGACTAGCACAGTACCTATCTCTGAATATAGCCCATAAAGACTCTGGGGAACTTCCTCCAAACTTCCATTCACAATGGTCAGTTGGATCCCCAGAATGTATCTAGCTAATGTCCCTCTCAGTGTTCTATGGGTACCCCTGAGTACTTGAGGTACAACCAACCCTATTCTGGGAATCCATCTTGCTAGTAGGAGTAGGAGTGAGACAAGGACCCCTAGAGTTTATGTGGCTACCCATGGGACTTCATCTGAAATAAACACTGGGTCTTAACATTTGTGGAGACCCACTGAAGAGATATTCTACCCAAGATGACTGTTACTGGGTTTCCTTATTTTTGGAATCCAATAGAGAAAAATGGCAATGTTTCTCTGTCTTATTTTAAGCTATAATTTCCCAGTCATTTATTCCAATGTGCTCCCATTACAAGTCATTCCAGTCCCTTTTGAGGTGACTTTTGCATTGTTGAATGTTTAAATACTGATACCTGCTGTACTACTGAATCTTTTACAAGTATTGATATTGAGGCTAATAAGAGAAGTATGGATTTTGCATACCTAAAATGCTAGTGCCTAGTTGATAAATATTCATGTTTTTCTCCTGCTTTTAAATCAGGCATTCTTAACCTGTTTTGTGTCCTGGACACCTTAGGCAGTCTGGTGAAGCCTGTGGACCCCTTCTCAGAATCATGTTTTTAAATGGATCAAATAAAATGAATAAGATTGCAAAATGAACTGACTATATTGAAATATAGTGATCAAAATATTGAAACAAGTTCATGAATCCCAGATTAAAAGCATCCATTTTCAATATAACTAAATTGTTTTTTAAACTTTGCATGCATACTTAAATAATATTTCAATGTCAATTTAAAGGATTTTCTCCACTCCACAGTAAGAGGACAAGAAATAGTCACAGAAAACCTATACATGATCTGAATTGGGAGTAATGTATTTCCATTATAAATCATCAGCTTTCAAGAGAAGGGTCACCATATCTCCACATGTGTCTCCTGCACATGCTTTCAGGACTGGATCTTTTTTGATCAATGTCCCATTTCATTCATCATATGCCAGGTACTGTGCTAAGGACTAGGGATACAAATATAAGCAAGTAAGGCAATCCCAACCCTCAAGGAGCTTACAGCCTAATGGGGAAGACAGCACAAGTCAACAAGCATTTATTAAGCACCTACTATATGTGAGGCACTGTGATAAGCACTGGGATACAGAGAAATGCAAAAAACAATACCCACCCTCAAGGATTTCAATCTTATGATGGAGACAACATGTAAACACTATGTACAAACAAAGGTAAATTGGAGAAAATCAAGAGAAGGAAAGATTTAACATTATGAGGGATGAAGAGAGGCTTCTTGGAGAATGAGATTTTAGCTGGGACCCGAAAGAAGCCAATGAAGGGAAGCTGGAAAGACTGGGGGAGAGGGGAAGAGGACACAAGAGAAATGAAGCACGGTGGGGCCTCAGGACAGAAATTTCTCTTGGATGGAATGAAAAGGAGGAATATAAGATGCCTGGAAAATAAAGTTAAGATTGAAGCGAAGCATGACTGGATCTCTTTCTGAAACATTGGTCCAGGAAAGTAGTCACCAATCACACTACCTCTCTGAGTAACATGCCAAGATTTGGATCCATATCCTACGGCTACAAGTCTACTACATTTTTCTCTAGGACACATGAACTTGGAGATGGGGGAGAATTTCTAGTCATGACTTTTTCCTTCTGTATACATGAGTGTGGATTCTTAGCTGGAAAGGACCTAGAGAACATCTAACATAACACCCTTGTTTTGTGGATGAAGAGCTTGAGGACCCAAGGAGTAAAGGGATTTGCCCAAGGTCAAGGATGTAGGAAGTAATCTAGGATTTGAATCCACATCCTATGATGCCAAATCTAGTGTTCTTTTCATTATACCACCCTGCCTGAGAACCAAGGGACATATTTCTCAGAAAAAAAAATCTTCCTGGATTAGACAGAGAGCCTAAACAAAAATCTATCTCATTGGCAACATAACCAACATCCTCTTAATCAGATAACTTTGGATTTTCAACTTCACTGAAAGGGGGAAGAAGTCAAGTTCAAAGGCATGACCAAGTTTTTATTTGATTCCAGTCCTAACTCATGGATATTATCAATAAATATGGCACCCATGGGATGGCTTTGAACCAAATGAAAAACAGTTTTTCCACATCTTCCATTATTTTTATTTTTATCTCTTGAGCAATGAAATATTCTGTAATCACTTCAAAAGGCTGTCACCATGGCCCAAGCATCCATCCATACACACACACACACACACATGCACACACACACTGAACCAGCCTAGTTTTTTTTAATCCCTTGATGCTTCACAGCTAACTACATTCCTTTTGGCCAGACTGCATGAAAAAACTGCCTTTGGACATAGGAGGATGGACGAGGAAAATTGGGTTAGGAGTGGGAGATGTGGAAGAGACCACAAGCCTTCACAGAAACCACTGGATGGAGCCATTTTGTAAGCCTCTTTATGGAGTAAGATCTGACTCAATCCCAGAGTCTCAAAACTAGAAGGGACCTCACAGGCCACTGAGTACAACCTAGAATTTTTTTTAAAAAATCTACTCTTTATCACCCCTGAAAAGGAGTCATCAAGTCTCCACTTAAAGAACTACAGGGAGGGGGTGAACCCATCTCCTCCTTGGGAGTTCCTTTGGAAGGTGTAGTGTTCTGGATTGGAAGCCAACAGTGAGTTACAGCTATACTGGCTTCAGCTGTGTGATCTTGGGCAAGTCCCTTCCCTCACCCCTTGGCTTCAATTTCTCTAGACATAAAAAAGTTGAAGTCGAACTAACTGCTCACTAAACTCCCTTCAAGCTGTGGCATTCTGTGATCCCATAATTCTACATCATTCTACTATATCCCTGGGACATAGTTCCAAATTACTTTCCAGAATGGCTAGACTAACTTATGGACACTCCCCCACATACACAACAATTTATTAGTATGCTGGTTTTAACATAGCTCCTCCAACAATTGTCATTTTCCTTTTGTCATTATTGCCAATGTGATCAAATGCAGTGCCTTTTTCTTCGAGAGAGACAGACAGAGAGACCAAAAAGTGACATCACAGATAATACCTAATAATAATCACTGGCATTTTAAGGTTGCCAAAGAGTTTTACAAATAACATCTCATTTTATCCTCACAATAACCCAGTGAAGTGGATACTATCATTAACCCCATTTTACAGATGACAAGATTGAAACAGACAAAGGTTAAGTGACTGGCCTAGGGTCCCACAACCAGTGAGCGTCTGAGGCAGAGTTTGAATACGTCTTCGTAACTCCAGGTACAGTGTTTTATTATACTACCTAGGTGAAGTGGTACTGAGTTGTCATACTAGAGCTTAATGACTGGTACATGTTTCATTTCAATTTCCAGATATACTCATCTTACTCCAGGCCTCTGCTGGTAGAACATCATAAGTCAGTCATAGCTTCAAAAATTAAATTAAAATTTAATTTTGAAAGCACCTTTTTTGAAGAACTTAGTGAAAAATCTATTTTTAATGTTTTTATTTTAATTCTGACATTAAGAAACACCAACTAAAATGAGCACTTCCCTATACGCAGTAGAAGAGAATAAGGACTGTACCTGAAACTATAGCTTTCTGTTAGCTACAGCTTGCTTTTCTTTTTATGTACATAATGAATGCAACATGTAACTTTTAAATCTGTCCTACTTGTCTGTGATTCCTTCTGGCCTTCCTTCTGTTCTTTTCTGTGCTTTTTCAAATGCTTCAATGACTTTCTTTTCTTTCTTTGCTTTTTCCATCTTTTTTTCTGTTTGGCAACCTTAGCCTCTATTCCTCACTCTCCTTCCCAAGTCCCTCACCACCCCATTGAAAAGAAAGAAAAATACAACCTTGGTAACAAAAATATATAATCAAAACAAATTCCCACATTTGCTGTGTCTGAAAATGAATCTCTCATTCCACAGCCTGAGTCTACTACCTCTTTCTCTGGAAGTGAGTACATACATACCAACAGCCCTCTGGAGTTATGCTGGGTCATCGCAGTAATCACCATTCTTAAGTCTTTCCCAATTGTTTGATCTTTATGATGTTGCTATCATTGTGTAATTTTTTCCAGGTTCTCTTCACTTTACTTTGCATCAGTTTATACAAATCTTCTCAGGTTTCTCTAAAAGTAGACCTTCTGTCATTTCTTACAATGCAATAATATTTCATTACATTCATATATGATCATTTATTTAGTCATTCATTTCCTGATTGATAGGCTTCCTCTTAGTTTCCAGTTCTTTGTTTCAACAAAGAGAGCTACTATAAATGTTTGTACTTGTGGGTCCTTCTCTTCTTTCTTTGAGCTTGTAGGGAGTATAGGCCTAGGAGTGGTATGCATAGTGTAATGACTTTGGAGATATAGTCCCATATTTCTTTCCAGAATGGCTAGATCCATTCACAGCTTCCTGAACAGTACATTAGTGTGCCAGTTTTCCCATAGCCCCTCTGACAATTGTCATTTTCCCGCTTTATCATCAATCTCAAACTGATTACTGTAAGATTGAACCTCAGCTTTGTTCTAACTTACATTTCTCTCATTATTAGTGATTTAAAACATTTTTTTCATATACCTGCTGATACATGGAATTAAAAATCCCACAGCTGGTGCTTCTTTTGATTTAATCTAGTATTAAGAAAAACTTATTTTGTACCTACTATGTGCCAGGCACTGTTAGACACTGGTGATACAATGACAGAAACAAAACAATAACTGCCTCAAGAGCTTGTGTTCTATTGGGGGGAGGGAGGGTAGACTAACATACATACAGATTAGTCACAACCTCTCTGTGCCTCAGTTTCCTTAACTGTAAAATGAGGGTGTTGGACAAGATGATCTTCAGCTCTAAGCCTATGATCTTAAGAACAAAATAACGCACGCTAAAATGAACACAAAGGCATTTCAGAGAGAGGAGAGGAGCACTAATGATCTCACTTATCCCTCAACTGCCTTCTCACTCTGAAAAAGACCTTTTCTCCCTTCCCTCCTCAGACCCTGGAGTCTCCTTCTCCTCCTATAGATGAGTTCCTCTCAGAACCTCCATTTTGAGGAAGGATCCAGACTAACTATCTTTCACGCTTGTCCTGACTCTACTTCTGATTCTGGGGACTTTGAAAGCATCCCCCCACCCTGAACCTTTTTAGCTCCTTTTTAGGAGTTGTCTTCTCCAATTAGAATGTAAGTTCTTTGAGGGAGGGACTGTCTTTCTTTTTGCCCATAGTAGTATTCTCAACACTTAGCACAGTGCCTGGCACATATTAAGTGTTTAACAAATGCTTTTTGACTTGACTCCTTTGTGGACTACTAAGTGTCAGACATTTTTCTAAGCACTGGATATACAAAGAAAAAAAATCAATCCCTGCCCTCAAAGACCCTACAATCCAAACTAGAAATTACCAGTGGTAGAGGTAAACATGGAGAACATGCCATGAATCAGGAACATTTGCACAGCCTGTGCAAAAGCTGGTGGGAAATGAAATGTATACAGTAGTAATATCAAACTCTAGTAGAAGTGAGGGCCACTAAACAAAACAGAAGGATCCCTGTGGGCTGCATAGTGACTTAGAAAACCACATGTTAACATTATCTGTACTCTATTGTATTTTAAAAATTTATTTCACTAAATATTTCCTTATTAAATTTTAATCTGGTTCCTATGGTACATGGGAGTGTTTTAGGCCACACTGGGCAGCTGGCCCAGTGTTTGACACCTCTAGTGTAGAGCATTCCACAATAAATCAACCAACCAATAATCAATAAGCATATTAAGGGCATAAATGTACAAGGTGTTATGCTAAGCACTGAGGATTACAAATATAAGCCAAAAAAAGACAGTCCCTGCTCTCAAGGAGTTCACATTCTAATGAGAAGGAATTTATGTAACTAGCTACATAAAAGATACATACAGAATAGAAAAAGTAAAAGGTATTCTCAGAGTGGAAGGAGCTAGCAGCTGGAGACAAGACAGGAAAGGCCTCCTACAGAAGATGGGCTTCAGGTGGTGTCTTGAAATAAGTCAGAGAAGCTAAAAGGAAAGGGGGAGAAAAGAGAAGGGAGATAGGAGAGCGTTAAAGGCATGGGGAACAGCTGAAGAAAAGGAACCATGACTGTATCATAGAAGGCTCAGCCTTTCTGCCTCCAGAGGCCTGGAGTGAGATAAATGAGTTGGTAGATCAAAGTGACACTTCTCTTCTAACAACCTCAAAAGGCTGTTTTTCATCCTACAAACTCAGCTCCATTCCAGGGATCTGAGTTTCCTGGGATCTTGGGTCAAGGGGAAACATGAGGAAAAACAGGTGTAATGTGGGTGTTGCCCCCATAAGGTCACTCCTTTACTCACAGTCAGTGAGACCATACGGTAAAAAATTAGGCCCTTGGGGCCTCCTTCCTGCAAAGGTGTATAGCCCTAAAAGTAGGCCTGGCCCTTGGCTTTATCCTTCATTCATCTCCATTCTAGAGGCCTGAGGAATAAAGTCTCTGATCTGGGCTGGGAGCATAAGCCATGGGCATCCAGGAGTCTAGGAATCCAGGACAGATATTGTAGCCAGTCCACAGTGATGCCCTGAGGTGCAGCAGTCTGGGATTCCAACCTTTCAGAAGCTGACAGCCAGGACAGCTTTGGACGTGAAATTGGTGGGATGCTATGTAAGGGCTGAGATAAGCTGCAGGCTTCTTCCCAGCCCTCTCAAAAGAGGCCAAGGAGAGATAAAGGGATATTATGCCCCCACCGTGTTGGAGAAAATGTTTGTACTTTGATCTGATTATATCTTTGAAGTAAATGTATCTTTGTAAAAAGCTGTCTGATGTTAAATGAACTGGGGTCTCATTCAATGGGTCTCTAAAATTAGAAGGAACATACCAGGTAAGGGCTCAAGCCAATAGCAGAGAAAAGAGAGTATTCAATCTTCCCAGGCCACCTGAGAACCCTAAGCAGGGGGAGATGTAACATTCCTGACTCTGAAAGTGAGGCCAGAGTCAATCAGGTTGCACAGGTTACTTGTCCAGAGGTAAGCTGAGGAAGATGAATCATCTCATGCCTTGATCCTATATCCAAAAAAACCAAGAAAGCCTTTTCTTTCCACTGCAGCTTCACACTGCCCACTTCAGACCAAGTCGCTGTTCAAACCCCGTAGCCCACAACTGAGTATCTCTTCCCTGCTGATGAATAATGCATCTGCATGGCTTTATTCCAGACAGGTTCTTACACAAAGCCACAGGGACACCACTGAGGTTTGCCTAAGATAAAAATAGGCTGAGAACACTAGAAACGGAAAAGCCTGCCCTTGGGACCAAATAGCTCCCCCCACCTCAGTTTGACATTTGGCAGAGATGTAGACTATGGCTCCAACCAAACCCTCCATCTGACCACAGGAGCTCTGAAGGTCAAGAAAAAAGTTTATCTGTTGTGATCCATGATTATACTCTCTTCCCACTAACTGGGAATGAAGTCAGAACATTTATTAAGCCATGGGAGAGGCCACATAGAACAGTGGGAAAAGCACTGACCCTGATGATGAAGGTCCTAGGTGACCCTGGACAAGTCACTTAATCCCCACTCCCTATCAGTTTCCTCATCTATAAAATGAGAGAGTTGGAACAAATGGCATCTGACATGTCTTTCAGGTCTATATCTAAGATCCTGTAGTAATAATAATAATAATAATAATAATAATAGCAGCTAGCATTTTCTATAGAGCAGCTGGTGGAACAATGGATAGAGTATCAGGCCTGCAGTCAGAAAGACCTGAGTTCAAATCTGGCCTCAGACTTACTAACTAGGTGACCCTGGGCAAGTCACTTCACCCTGGTTGCCTCAAATTTCCTTATCTGTAAAATGAGTTGTAGAAGATTTCAAACCATTCCAGTATCTCTGTCAAGAAAATCCCAAATAGGGTCACAAAGAGTCAGCTATGTCTGAACAAAATTTTCCTAGGGACAGCCCTAGGTGGTTGGTGCTATATGGGTACTATTGGCCCTCAGAGAGTCCTTATCCAAAATATGTCTTATCCAAAGTTGAACAGGTAGTGTCAAAGGTGAGATTTGAACCTAGATCCACCAGACTCTAGCACCAGGACATAATTCCCTGCCTCCATCTGAGAAAAATCTTGCCCAATCAACATGGCTCCCCTCAAGCCCCACTTCCTCTGCTGTGAATCCTTCCCTGATAACTTCAACCTCCTCCTGAATTCCCACAGCAATTCCTATCTGATATATCATATACCTCTAACATAGGAACTCATAAGACATGGGCAAGGAATGCATACCCAGCCCATGTTCAGTTAAGGGGTAGAACCTCTCCATGTGACTTTTCACTCCAGTGGCTGGATGGGTATATGTCATGGTCTCTTCAGCAAGTCCCAGGATCTCCATGAGGCCAAGTACTGGGTCTCATTCATGGAATCATAACATCATGGATCTCAGATCTAGCTCTCCAACCTAGAGCTAGAAGATATCTCAGAGACTATCTAATCCAGTCCCCTCACTTCATAGAAAAGAAAAACTGAGGCCCAGAGAGCCTAAATAACTTACTCAAATTCCTCCAAATAACAAGCATCAGAGGGAGGATTTTAACCCAGGCCCTGGGACTCCAGCCAGGGATGGGTTGGAGCCATCTTGAACCAGCTCAGCCGAGCCAGTTGTTAAATTTCCAGGGTGAGCATTTAAACCATGGAAATCATCAAAATACAAATCGGGACTGGATTGATTGTTTGACTGATGGTTTAGACTTCAGAAAGTGATAGAGAAAATGTTAATAATGAAGATTAAATTTAAAAGTGTGTCCTGTGGACGTTTTTATGGAGAGCCAGTTGTTAAATATTTGCTAGCACACCCCTTCTCCACAGCCAAGGCTCTTTTTACCGGACTATATTGTCTCCTAAGCTTTCTTTCTGGGCCTAAATTCAGGACTTTTCTCAAGAGACAGTGGGCAATTGCAGCCAGCAGAATAGAATTGGGAGCCATAAGACCTGGAGGTTAGTCATTTACTACTCATCAGTCATTAGCGTTTATTAAACACCTACAAATCACCAAACACTGTGCTAATAGCTAGCATTCATATAATAGCAAATATATAGATAACGCTTGAAGATTTACAAAGTACTTTCCATATGTTATCTCATTTTATTTTTACAGCAATCCTCAGAGGAAAGCATTATTACTATCCCCATTTTACAGATGAGGAAACTGAGACAGACATTGACTTGCCCAGAGTCACACAGATAATAAGTACTTGATTTGATAAGTGCAGGATTTGAACTTAGGTCTTCCTGATTCTTGGTCCAATGCCGTATCCCTAGCTGATAGGCATAAAGATCAATATAATTTTAGAATATTTTAGGTTCACAAATATTTTACATATATTATCTCATTTGGTTGTCCCAATTACTATCCCCATTTTAAGGGCAGCTAGTTAGCCAAGTGGATAGAATAATGGGCCCGGAGTCATAAAGACTCATCTTTTTTATTTCAAATTTGGCCTCAGACACTTACTACCTGTGTGATCTTGGGCAAGTCACTTTACCCTGTTTGCCTCTGTTTCCTCATCTGTAAAATGAGTTGGGGAAGGAAACGGCAAACCACTCAAGTATCTTTGCCAAGAAAAACCCAAGTGGGGTTAGCAAGAGTCAAACACAACTGAACAACAACTGAATCTCCATTTACAGATGAGGAAACTGAGGCACAGAAATATGGAAATGACTCATCACAGTTGTTTTTGAACAGCTTTCTTCTGGCTCCAGAATCCACGCTCTTTGCAATTCATCAAAATGTGTCTTCTCAGAACCACCCTGAGTCACACTCAAAATTTCTCCTTTTCACAGATGGAAATGACCTTAAAAGTCATCTAGTTTATTAAGCACCTACTATGGGCCAAGCACTGTGCTAAGTTTTGGGGAAACAGAGACAAAAATGAAACTGTCCTTACCCTCCAAGAAGCTAACATTGCATGGAGGGAGAGCATATGCATATATTAGTCAATAAAAAATAGATCAGGAAACTCATGAAAGCTTGTGATATTGATGCCTACACACATACACACACACACACATGCATACACATATACACGCATCCTCACATGTATAAACATGTTTGTATGTGTGCACACAATCCATACCTGCACATATACACATACATGCATTGCACACATGTATACACATGCACTGCATTGTGTATGGATGCATATATGCACAAGCACTTGTATGCAAATGCACACCTACAAGCGCTGCATATGTGTGATTTTGTATATGTGTATACATACACAGGCATGTGTGTATCTGGACTTGCACACGCATGTATACACACACATATATCCAACACAAGGAATGAGCCCTTGATTATGAAATCTCCATGTTTATTGTTCTTAAGTGGGGGGAAAGGCAATGGCAGTTCATTGAATCGGGGTAGCAGGACCTCCTCCATCAGTGGCATGCCTCTAGGAAGCACAACCATCCATCAGCCAGACTGAAGTCGATGTCTATCCTCTTTATCAGGAAGGAATCATCGAGGAAGAAAGGCAGTAAATGGGAAACAAAATCACCTGCCAAACAAAATATAGACAAGCTTACCTGGAAAACAAGCTCTCCCTAAGAAGAAGAGAAAAAAAAAAAGATAAACTTTCCACTGCAATGGGGAATAGTAAGACTATTCTAATAATACCTGATTCCTGGTCTCCTCTGCTCTTGTGGGACCAGGGAAGGATTATGCAAAATTCCATCAAAGAGGGTCATCCATTCATGCATAGAACCACCAGTCATTGCATGCCTTCCTGAAGCTAGGCAGTGCTAGGGCTAAAAGGGAGAGAAAAGAACATAGGATAGGGTCCCCACCCTCAAGGAATCATAGAATATCACAGCTAGAAGGAACCTTCAAGGTCTTTTTAGGAAGAAGGAAGTAGTGCTGGATAGAGCACCAGCCCTGGTGTCAGGAGGACCTGAGTTCAAGTACAGTCTCAGATACTTACTAGCTGTGTGATCCTGGGCAAGTCACTTAACCCTGTCTGCCTCCAAAGAAAATTAAAGGCAGTCAAGCTTAGTAGACTTAGTAGTTGTATTAGAAGCAGGAAGCCCTAGGTTCAAGCCCTGCCTTTGCTACATATTGGCTGTGTGATCTTGAGTGTGTCATTAAAATTCTACATTGCCACTCCCCCAGGCTGTTCTCTTAGACTAGTTTCCTCACTGAGAACTCCCTGCAACAATAAATAATATTTAAAAATCATAGTATTTATAGATGAGGGGGAGTGGGAGGGATGGTGTAAGGATACGTAAGGATAATCCAGTTCAGGGTTATTAACCTGGAATTCATACACTATTTCAGGGAATTCTCGAACTTGGATGGGGAAACATTGCATCTTTATAGTCACTAACCTCTCATTTGAAATTCAGCATTTCCTTCCATTCCAAATGTAGGCAACAAAGCATGATTCTCACAAAATGTCCATAGATTTAACACCAGGCTGCTAAAGGGGTCCATGATTCGAAAAACGAAATTGGTTAGTAACCTCTGGTCTAGTTGAACATTTTTCAGCTTACATATAGAGAAACTAAGGCTCACAGACAGAGGGGATGTTACTTGCATGGATTAGTCATGGGTTCTTAGTCTGGGAGTTCTATTATGTATGCTGAGAATCTTTAATATACTGGCAAAGCATGTCAAAAGCCTGACTTCTCTATGCTAGAAAAGCCTGAATACTCTATTGTGTTTCTGTTTCTTAATATAGATCTATGGATATGCTTTCAATGCTAAGAAAAAGAAATATATCTTTCAAGGGGGTTTTTGAAAAAATTTTAGAGTTAAAAAAATGTTAGAGTCTATCCTAAAGGTAGTGAAAATAGAATAATTTAGCTTGACCTGTCACCATGTAGCAAGAAATCTGCTCTGTGTGGATATTCCAGAATTTAAGCACCAGGGATCTGAATAGTTTTGCTATTTGTATAGAGAGCTACGGGGCAGGAAGGGGCCCCATTTTCCTTTGTGTTTCTGATTCTCTTGTCTGTTGTTTTCCCCTTATAAGCAGGCTGAAACTGACCATGGGGCTGCCATACTCAAAGAGAAAGAGCAGTCCGCAGCTGGGCACAGCTGGACCCTGGATCACAGGGTCCTAGATTTAGAAATGAAAGGAAGTAACAGCAACACTCACTTGACCCTCCATATAGTGGGTCAGAGTAGATAGATCACTGGTTCTGGAGTCAGGAATATCTGAGTTCAAATCCAGCCTCAGACATTAGATGTGTGATCTTGGGCAAGTCACTTAATCTCTGTTTGCCTCAGTTTCCTCAACTGCAAAATGGGGATTATAATAGCACCTACCTCCTAGAGTTGTTGTAAGGATTAAATGAGACAATAATTATAAGGGCTTAGTATAGTGCGTAGCACATAGTAGGCCATGTATAAATGTTAGCTATACTCATGGTTTTTTTCTTCTCTGCTGCCCTCTATGTGCTCCCTCCCCCATCTTTCCACTTCTTGCTTTGAGCACAGCAATTAACTTGATAACACCATTGCTCCTGGAAAGAGTTTATCAGTGGACCTCCCCACAACTTCACTCCCCATCCCTGACTCCTCAGATTAGAATTTCCCTCCCTGCCTACTATTTCTCCCTATTAACCCTACTCTCCTAAATGTATTATGTCCCATAATTAGGGCCTTCCCCCAAGATTAGTTCCAACTTATCCTGTACATATCTTGTTTGTGCATGGCTGTCTCTCCCACATTAAACAGTGAGTAAGGAAGAGCAGGAATCATGGTTTGTTTGGGTTTTTTTCCTCCCTTTACATCCCCAGTGTTTGCCTGAAATACAGTAGGTGCTTAATAAATGCTTGTCGACTTGATTTGCAAACTACTCGAAAGCAGGGACTGTCTCACTTTTGTATTTGTTACCCCAACACTGAGCACAGTGTCCGATACACAGTGAGCACTTAATAAATTATTTAATTCCAGGGAGTTTAGAAATTACTTAATGTGACTGCCTCATTTTACAGACATCAAAACTGAAGCTACTGAGGGGAAGGGATTTGTCCAACATCACACAAGAAGTCAGTACTAAAACTTGAACCCACATTATTTGACTTCAAAGTCCAGGTTCCCTCCACCATGCTACCCTGACTTGAGTTGCCAACATCATAGGATGAGTAACCATATTTCCCCTTAGATTAGTGGCACTTTTCCCCATGGGCAGTCAAACCCAAGGGATCATTTCTGCCATCCCCATATGGATATTGACAAATGAGACATTTTCCTCCCTAATGGTTTCAGTCCTCCAGCCATCCTGACACATCTCCAGTCTCATGCTGTCTGCTCCCCTGGGGCCTCTGAGTCACTGAGGGATTCTCTATCTGGCTTCCACATCTGTCTGCCACAGCAGTAGCAGTGGGGTGTGACTAGTGAGTGATGGAGCCTTCTGACCCAGGCTGCCAGACAGATCTGAATCCATGACAGCCCTATGGTGAAGGAAGAGAAGGCTAGGAGGAGATAGACCTTGGGTGTTCATTAAGCAGAGAACCCTTCATTGGATGTCTACATCAACTGCCTCCCCAACACCCCACCCCTGCTCCATGCTTCTCCATTCAATGGAAGCTCCCCCATGTCTTTTTACTGGATGTTCAGAAAACATCACATATTTACTGGTCCCGTTAATGTTACTCCCTTCGCTCTGAGATTGCCTTCCACTTGCCTTGTTTATATCATGTACGTACATAGTTATTTCATGTTGTTTACCCAATTAGAATGTGAGCTCTTAGGGTCAGGGGCTATTTTTACCTTTCTTTGTATTCTTGACACTCAACACAGTGCCCGGCACATTAAACATAATGCTTAATAAACGCTTGTTGCCTTAGACCCATTCACATTTCACAGCCCATAAAGAGGAAAGAACCTTTGTCAAATTCCTTTATTACAGTTCCATTTGTAATTTTATTGTCAATTATTCAATCAATAAGCATTTATTAAGGTTTTACTAAGAGACAGAAGTATTGAGCATATAGATATATATAGAAACAAAAGTGAAAAGAGACATAAATGGATCACAGATTTACACCTGGAAGGGATCTTAGAGGTTACAGAGTCCAATCCTTTCATGTTACAGATGAGAAAATTGAGGCAGATAGACACTTGCCCAGGGTCACACAGCTAGTAAGTGTCTGAGGTGGGATCCAAACCTAGGAGTCTTCCTTACTTCAAGCCCAATGCTCTATCTGGAGCTTATATTCCAACAGGAGAGACAACACATATCTGTATAAGCATGTATAGGTCACATATACAGTGAATGCAAGATAATTTGGGGAGAAAGAAATCCAAAAATGCCTCCTATAGAGAGTGAGATTAGAGCTAAATTTTGGATTCAGTGAATTCAGCAAGGAGAAGCTTTCAAACACATGGGACAAGTGTTCTATAAGAGAAATGAGGAAGGAGTACATTCCAAGTATGTGGGATGGCCATTGTAAAGGCATAAACATGAGAGATGGAGTAACATGCATGGGAAACATAGAAAAGTACAGTTTGGCTAGATGTTCAAAGTTTGGAAAAAGGAGTCATGTCCAATAAGTCAGGAAAATTAGGTTGGGGAAAGACCATGAAGGGCTCTAAAAGCTAAACAGAGAAGTTAATATTTTATCTTGGAGGCAAAAGGAAGCTACTGGATTTGATGGAGAAGGGGAGTGACTTGATAAGATTTGCATGTAAAGAAAATCCCTTTGTTAGCACTGTGAAGGATGAATGGTAATGGTGATGGGGAGAGACTTAAGGTAAAAAGGCCAAAGAGGAGGTTATTGCAATAATTTAGACCAGAAGTGAAGAGGGCTTGAACTAAGGTGATAATTAGGTGAGTGGAGAGAAGGGGTCAGATCTGAAAGATGTAGAAGTCAATATGGCAAGATTTGGTAAACGATTAGTGAGTGAGAAGTTGAATATAAAACCCAAGTTACAAACCTGAGACATGGGCAGAGTGGGAGTGCCTTCAAAAGAAAAAGGAAGTTTCAAAGAACGGTAGGTTTTGGCAGAAAGGATAATAAGCTTAATTTTGGGATATGTTGAGTTTGAGATGTTTCGATAAATCCAATGTGAAATATCTAATAGACATTTGGTGATACAGAGAATGGAGCTAGATATGTAGATATGAATCATCTAAATAGAGATGATAATTTTATCCATGGGAGTTGAAGAGATTAGCTACCAGGAGAGAGACTTTAGAGGGGGAGGGGCAGGGGATCTAGACCAGAAGCCTGGGGAATACCCACATTGAGAAGGTTCTAGTTAAAATTTTAGCACTTGATTATACTTAACATTTTTTCTATGCCCATCCAAAACAATTTTTTTTAATAATCCGTCATGGGAGGTTTGGATCTGCACTGTGACAAATATCTCAATGTCTTAGTAATGCTTTTGGAGTCAAGTAGACTAAATACAACCAGATGGTTAAGGTTTTCATCCAGACACTTGAGGGCTGTGTAGATATGATCAAACTAGGCAACCTTGTTTCTATATCCCAGTGCCTCACACAGTGCAAGGCACATAATAAGTGCTTAATAAATGTTTGTTTGTCTATTGATAGGGGTTAGGAGTTAGATATCTCTTGTCAGGAAGGAATTGAATCCACTTCCTGACTCCATGTCAATGCTCTATCAACTATATCATCTAGTAAAAAGGGAAACAATATTACATAAGTCTGGAATAATGACTTAGAGACAGATTGTGGCTTTCTATGCTAAAATGTAGAGTTTGCATTGCATCATAGAGACAGTAGAGAACCCTTTAAAATTTTTGAGCAAAGGGGTGATATAGTTCTGTGCTTTTAAGTTATTTTGACAATGCCTGGAGGACAGATTGAAGAGGGGGAAAAAACTGGAAGTAAAGACTAATTAGTAGACTAACACAATATTGCAGGTGGTAGGTGATGAGGGCCTAAACTAAGATTGTGAACTGAATCGAATAGAATTGAATGGATGTCAAGGGATTGAACTGAGAGATGTCACAAAGGTAGAATCAACAAAAATTGGCAACTGTTAGAAATGGGGGGTAAAGGAAAAGCCAAGAGTTGAGGATGACTCAACTCGACAGTTGAGGTTTCAAACCTGGGTAGCTGAAAAAGTGGGATGTCCTCAACGGAAATGGGAAAGTTTAAAGGAGGGGCAAGTTTGAGAGAGGGAGATAATAGACATTTTGGGGCATGTTGATTTATAGATACCCATGACTCTTTCAAATAAGATGTCCAGCAAACAAGATGGTAAAGTGAAAAGAACACCTGGGTTGAAAGCCTGCTTCTGATGTCTACCTGTATAACATTGGATAAGCCATTTTACCTTGCTAGCCCTCAGTTTCCTCATATATAAAATAAGGAGGTTATATTAGTTGGCCTCTCAAGTCCTTCTAGTTATAAATTTCTGATCTTATGATGGACTGAAGCTCCAGAGAGAAATAAGAGCTGGATATATGGATAGGGGAGTCATCTACGCAGAGATCATTGATTCCAAGAGAGCTGAAGAAATGACCAAGAGACAGATTGCACAGAAAAAAGAGAAGAAGTCCCAGGACAGAAGCTTGGAAAATAACAATGATCAGAAAGTAGGACATCGATGATGACCCAGCAAAAGACACCAAGGAGCGGTCAGATAGATGAAAGGAAAATCAGAAGAAATAATAATGCTAGCAAAGCTAAGGAAACACAGACAATGTGGCGGGGGTGGGGGGTGGCCTACAGTGTTGAAAGCTACCGAGAGGTCAAAGAATGTGGAATGCCATTGGATATACACATTAAAAATCATTTGTAACCTTGGAGGCACCATTTCTGTTGAGTGCTTGGATCAGAAGCCATACCATAAAATGTTGAGAAATAGAAAATGAGGAAACATAAATAAAGAATTTATATTTTTTCCAGAAATTTTTGTGAAAGGGAGGAGAATTATAGGATGATCCCTTGAAGGTACAACAAAATCAAGTAAAAGGGCCTTATGTTTTGTTTTGTTTAAGAATGAAGAAAACCTGGGTATGTTTGTTAACAGTGGAGAAAGAGTCATTGGTTAATAAGAAACTGAAAAAAAGAGAGGAGGAATGACCCAAGGGGCAGGTTCCAGGTGAACACAGATAGAGACTGTAATCAAGGGCACAGGTAGAGATATTATTTTTTGGAAAGGAGATAGGACACTTTTTCATTAGAACTGGAGCAGAGGATGAGAAAATAGTAGATAATGCAGAACTTTTGAAATGTGGAGTAGAGCAGAAAAGAAGTTCACAAAACATGATCTGTTTTTTCTCAACAAAATAGGAGGCAAAGTCCTCTGTTGAGGGGAAGGGTGTAGAATCTGCTCATTTAATTAATGAAGAAACTGAAGCCTGAAGAGGACCAGTGACTTGTCCCAAGTCACACAGTTGTGTCATCCATAAACTTGTTTGAATCATAGGATTATACATCACAAAGTGGACCATGTATTACTAATCTCTCATTTTACACGTGAAATATCTGAAGTCCAAAAAGTTAAGTGATTTGCCTAAAATCACTCAGGTAGTAAGTGACAGAGGCTAGATTTGAACCCTGGTCTTCTCAATGCAGGGCCAGGACTCTTTTCACTAGAATGCTTCCTCTTGGCCATGTTCCTTGTTTCTGTATTAGCTCAACAAATCTCTTTGTCCACAGAACGGGTGTTGTTTGGATATGTGGTGCCTGCTGAGTTTATGGTACTAAGGAATGAGTCCGAACAGTCATTTTCTCAGTTTTGTGCCCACTATCTTTTTTATTTATAGTGGTGCTAGAAGAGGAAGCAGCATGGCATGGTGCAATGAGTACTGGTTTTAAAGTAAAAGGACCTGTTTTCAAATCCCAGCTCTATTGCTCACCACCTATATGGCCCTGAGCCAGTCAATTCACCTCCCTGGGTCTCAATTTCCTCATCATTTATAGATGGGAGTTGGACTACATGGCTTCTCATGTCCCTACTTCTAAACCTATGACCCTTTGGGTGAAGGAGAGGAGAGAGGATGCTCTAGGGGGAGGGACCCCTCAGTTCCCAATTGTTTTTATCAGGTACTTAGTAGAATTAAAGAATATGTTTCCTAAAGAACAGTGGGACCACACTATCTATTCCATCCAGCATCCCCGCAATGGTCTACAGCTGTCAGTGATGTTGACGAACAAACAAGCAGTTTTTCATTTGTTTGGTTAGATTGGAGGAGGGAGCTAGATTGAGATGGACATCCTTCTTACAATTCAGAGAGGTCAGATTTCAACTTGATATCAGGAAAAACTTCTTGAGGATTCAAGCTGTTCAAAAGTAGAATGGATGATCACTGGACATAGCGCATTCCCAATCAAGGAAGATCTTTAAGCAGATGCATTAGAGATAAGACAAAAAGCAAATAAGCCCTGCCCTCAAGAGAACTTACACTCTACTTGGAGATATAGCATGTACACAGACAAATAAATACAAAATGTTTGCAACACAATAAAAATAATTTCAAGATGAAGAGAGCACTAACAAATGGAGGCCAGGTGGATGACAGGAAAGGTCTCGTTTTAAGGTGGTACTCGAGGTGCCACTCTTACAAGGAAGCTAGAGATTCTGAAAGTTGGAGGTGATGAGGCAGTGGGAGATAAGCAGTATAAAGGCAGAGAGGTGGAAAAATAGTTTGGAGAGACATGGGAAACCACATCTGGAAAAGAAAGGAGAAACTTTCCCCTTCCAAAGGAACTTTGAAGACAAGTGGATAAGCTACAGCAAACTGGCACTAATAGATGCCTCATCATTCTGTTTCCAGACAGTACAAAATGTTCTTCTTTCCTGCTTTATACTATTCTTTGTACAAGGTTGAGGAGGCTGGGTGTTTTTTTCCCTTTCCAGAAAGCCTGCAGCAAGATTTTTCAACACTTTTAATGAGATTGAACAAACAGGGAGAAAAAACGAAATTGTAGCGAGGCTTGGGCTCCCACTGCAGCCTGGTAATTATGTTTTTACTGTTTGGGGAAGGAAAACAAGTGGTGGGACAGGAGCCATCCCCAGGTATGCACCAAAGGAGGATGGCATCTTTGGCAGCTTTTCTAGCAACTGGGTTCTTTGTTTAATGAGCTTACGGAATAATCGGTGCGAAGGCAGTGATTTGACTAGGGATGAAACTATTATTAGAGTGTTAATATGCTCAAATTCCTCTGGATGGAGAGAGATTTCTTTTTTCCTCTGAGGAAATATGAACAAATTTGAGTCGTGTTGAAGCTTGTTGGCCCATTCCCTCCCCGTTTCTTCCCCTTATTAATACCTATCTGATCATTGGTTATTGAGCACCTACTATGTGCCAGGCACTGTGCTTAGTACTGGGATACAAAGGCAAAGAGGAAACAGACTCTGCCCCCAAGGAGCTTACATTCTATATCCACTACATTCTATTTCATTCCACTCAATCAAGAGTAATTAAGTGCTTCTATTTGCTAGGTGGGGGCAACTAGGTAGCACAGTGGATAAAGTGCTGAGCCTAAAGTCAGAAAAACTTTTCCTGAGTTCAAATCTAACCTCAGACATTTACTTTCTGTTTGTCCCTGGGTAGGTCACTTAGACCGGTGTGCCTCAATTTTCTCACTGGTGACATGAGCAGGAGAAAAAAAATGGCAAACCACACTAGTATCTTTGCCAAGAAAACCCCAAAATGGCGTCATGAAGAGTCTCATGTGACTGAAATGACTGAACAACAAATGTGCTAGGTATCATGCTGGGCACAGAAGAATGGAAGATAAAAAAGGTAACAGCCCCTGCCCTCAAGGAACCTATATTCAACTACCCACTCCATTCAATTTGGAAGTATTCATTAAGTGTAATAAATACTATGCATGGTTCTGGGGGACACAGAAACAAATATTAAAACAGACCCTGCCCTCAAGTAATTTATATACTACTACTCCACACTGAGCCCCAGTCATGGCCTCAGTTATTAAGGCACATGTTCTCCAAACCCCAAAGCAAGCTCATCCCATAATCCATAGGATGACATGGGATCACCATCGTCATCAGATCTCATATTTATGCAGTGCTGAAAAGTTTACAAATAGCCTTCCTTGCAATAATCTGGAGATGTAGGTAATGATGCTCATAGGTGGGAAGCTAAAAAAAGATCTTGACATGCTAGAGCTTGGAACAAATCTAATAAGATAAAAGCTAATGGAAGGAAATATCAAAACTTAAACTTGGATTCAAAAATCAAAGTAACTAGTAAGATTGATGGGTAGCATGGATAGACAGTAATTCATATGGAAAAGATTCAAAGTTTTCAGTAGACCTAGATCTATATGAGTCAGCAATGGGAAATGGCAGATGAAAAAGTCAGTGTAATCTTGGGCTACCTTAAGGTAGCTAAAGCTTCCAGAAATAAGGTGATATCTCTGTGGTCTTCTGCTTTCCCCAGACCATATCTAGAATATTAAATTCAATTTTGGGATCCACATTTTTGTGAGAAAGTTTGTAAGTTTAAGAATAGCCATTGGAGGGCAATCAGGATGGTGACAAGCCCTAAGTCCATGTCATATGAGAATCAATTGAAGGAACTAAAGATGATTAGCCTAGAAAAGAGATTTATGTTGGAGCATGATAGCTATCTTAAAATATTTGGGATGCTATCATGAATATGTTATAACCATCCAGAATCACGGTCCAGTCATGGATTTCATTCAGCCAACTCTCAGTGATAATTAGACAGCTAGGCAGTGTATTGGACCTAAAGTCAGAAAGACCTGAGTTCAAACACTATATCTATATGGGAAAGGAATTAAAGCTGGATGCCTCAGTTTCCTCAATTGCAAAATGGTGATAATGGTAGCGCCTACCTCCCAGAGTTGTTGTAAGGACAAAATGAGATAATATTTGTAAACTGCTTTGCAAATCTTAAAGTGCTGTATAAATGTTAACTACTACGAACCATTATTGCTATACTTATAAAGTCTAATTTTATCCCCACATTAGGTCTCTAGTGTCCCCTTATTTGTTGACTTAATTTTTTTGTTATTTCCATCTAGATATTTAAAACCCTACAGTTTACTACTGCCTCTTTTCTCAGTTCTGGTCTCCTGTGGATTTTTGAGCATCTCAGCTGTTCTTCTTCTTCCTTCTTTGCAACTACTTTCTGTATTATCTAACTTGGAAGACACAAAGGAAGACTTCCTTCTTTTTTGTTTTGGATTAGATTTTCAAGACACCTAGCAAATATATTCTTAACAGCCTTTCTTAGGTGTACTTCATCTCTGGCCAGAATTTGTCATCTCTGTATTATAAGCCAAAAATCAGCAACCAAATCTCTTTCTCAGGCACCACCATCTTAGCTAGCTGTTCATTGGCAAATTATTTTTTTCTCTTCTTTCTTTCTTTCTTTCAATGGATAACAAGAGGAAACACAACCTGTTCCTCTATGGTCTTCAGTTTCTAGCACAAGACTTCAAAGTTGTTGGCAGTGCTTTCTAGGGTCTTTCTGGAAACATCATCTGTATCTGTGTGAATCAGCAGAATTAGGTAGCAATCATCTATTTTGGACATGTTTTTAAAAGCTCTCGGATATCTGACCTAGAAGATGTGTCTTGGATATACACCTCAGGAAGACAAAAGACCTCTCTGATTGTTATCAGGTTAGTAAATAGTTCTCTCAATAACCAGAGCAAGGAATCACCAACTACAACTACTCTTCTCCTCTTCCTCTAATCCTTATTGGGTAATCTCTCACCTGGTAGCATCTGTGGCTCCACTAGATTATTTTTGGGAAGACAAGCAGTCTCTTTCTCCCCAGAACATCAATCTCTCTCCTTTTCAGGCAAAGCTTCAAATCTCTTTTAACCCTTAATTGTATAGCTGTTGGGTTTTTCCTTCCCTTTCTCCTCCATGTTGCATTCCACCATCTGGACAAGGGTCAGATTTGTCTTCCTCTACCTCATATCTCTTCTTTTCCCCATTTGAACTTTGCTTCTGTTTCTATTAGGAGCCCTTTATTGTCCCTTACAAGCTGAGATGTGGAGAGAGGCATCCTTCAATCCCTTCATCTTCTCCTCCAGGGAAGATCAACCTACTACACTTGACACACAGATAATAGTCATAATACTGTAGCAGAAATAAAAATATTACACACTTGACATAAGGCATTACACAATTTCCCCTTGTTCTGCCATAAGGGTTGAAGTTGTCAGGCTTGTTTCTTTGAACTGCTTGGGGAAATATATGCCTCAACCAAGAGCACCTGGTTAAAACTTTTAAAGCTAATTATCTCTACTAATTTAACAATCCCACACAAATTCTTTTCCTTTTGGTAACTCCACAACCACACCTACCTCCCTTTTAGCCTAGAACCACCCTCCAAGTCCAATTCACTAACTTGCCCTATCTACCAATCAATTCTATGAAATTGATTAAACCTCTAATTCAGTGGTATTCATACTTTTTGGTCTTAGGATACCTTTACATTTTCTTTAAAAAAATTATTATTTATTTCAAGCAATCTTTTCTTTTTGAATTTTCAATTCCAAACTGTCTCCTTCCCTCCCTCTCACCCTTCCCCCACCCACTAAGAAGGCAAGCAATATGATATCAATTATTCATGTGAAATCATGCAAAACATAAAATTAAAGTGAGAAAAATTGTTCTTCAAATTGCACTCAGAGTTCATCAGTTCTCTCTCGAGATGAATAGCATTTTTTCATCCTAAGTCCTTTGCAATTATTTTGGATCATTGTACTGATCAAAGTAGCCAAGTCTTTCAAAGTTGATCATCATTACAATATTGATTAGTATGTACAATGTTCTTCTGGTTTTGCTCACTTCACTTTGCAATAATTCACGTAGGTCTTCCCATGTTTTTCTGAAACCACTCCCCTCCTCATTTCTTATAGCACAATAGCATTCCATCACAGTCAAATGTCACAGCTTGTTCAGCCATCACCCAATTGGTGGACATCCCTTCAATTTTGAATTCTTTGCCACCACATAAAGAGCTACCATAAACATATATATATATATATATATAGGTCCTTTACATAATTAAAAAAGGTTAAGAACTCCCAAAGGGGTTTTGTATATGTAGGTTACATGTATCAGTATTTACCATATTAGAAATTAAAACATCTTAATATTATTATGGAAATAATTTTGACCTTGCAGATCCCCTAAAAGGATCTTGGAGATCCCCAGAGTTCCATGGATCACACTTTTCGAACTATTGTTTTAAACTTTTCCACTTACCTTTTCCAAATTACCTTATTTTTTTCTCCTCCTTCTGGAATCTACCTCTTTAAGGTCTACTCCTTAATAGTTCTTATATTCTCCTTAATGGTCTTCAATCCTACATTTTTTCAACCAGGAAGTTGAATCAGACCAAGGCCTGGAGTTTGTTCTCCTTCAAAATTTGCCAAATTTCCCCCTAAATTCAATTTCTGACCTACTTCCAAGTTATCCAGATGATTTTCTTCTCCCTATTTGCCCCAAGTCTTTCTTCTCTCACAGTCTTCTCTGACAGAAGCTGAAATATTTCTACAAAGACTAGACTTACTTGTTCTTGAACAACTAAGTTAATCAAATAATGTGGGTCTCAGGGTTTTAGAACTAGAAAGGACCCTGAAAGTCATCAAAACTGATCCCCTGGTTTTTCAGAAAAGGAAGCTGAGGAGTTTAGGGCCCTTGGAGACTTGCCCAAGGGAATGCAAGATAGATCATAGGATTTTAGTACTGGAAGGTATCTTAGAGGTCATCTAGTCCAGGCCCCCCATTTTCCAGTTAAGGAAGCCAAGAACAAGCGAGGTGAAATTTCTCTGGATCTCTCATTTATCTCTCATGTTCTACCATGTCTCATAATTGTTTGTGCACCTGTTTTATCTTCCCACCCCACTTCTGCCTCAAACTCTAAATTCTTAACAGTCAAATGTTATATCATTTTTCAGCTTTGTATTTCTGGTGCCTAGTACAGTGTGTCACACATAGTAGGTCTTCAATGCATGGTTGATGAACTAAATTAGTCTCAGATTCTTGATAATCTAGAGAGACACCATTGGAGTCCATGAATCTTTCATAATCTAGCAGGCATGCCTTCAGTGTGTTAGACTAATAATAGCTTCCTTTATGTAATGTTTTAAGTCTTGCAAATAATGTGTCTTATATTATCTCATTTAAGCTTACAATAACCACATACAATAACCCTATTCTCTAGAATGCTGGAGTTGGAGTAGGGTGGACCTGAGTTCAAATCCTGCCTCAGACACCAATTTGTGATCGTGGGCCAGTCATTTAATCTCTCAGGTGTCTCAGTTTCCTCAGCTGTAAAATGAAAATAACACCTATTCACAGGGTTATTGTCAAGATCAAATGAAATAATCTTTGTACAGAATTTTGCAAACCTCAAAGTTCTATATAAATGTGAGCTGTTATATAAACTATGTGAAGGAAATGTTCAGTTACAAATAAAGAGATATGTAGCAGATAAAGAGCCAGCCTTAGATTCAGTAAGACCTAGTTTTGAGTTTCACCTCTGACACATACTGGATGTGACACTGGACAAATTATTTAACCTCTTAGCGATACCTCTTTCTCCCCTCTTCCCAGGAATTCTTTTTTAAAAAATTTTATTCACTTATTTTTATTTACTTCATTAGCTATTTCTCAATTACATGTAAAACATTTTAACAATCATTTTCTAAAATTTCAAATTCCAAATTCTCACCCTCCTTCCAACCTTTCCTCCATCCTTTAGAAGGCAAGCAATTTGACTTTGATATTACATGTGAGGTCATCCAAAGCATATTTTAGCCATGTTACAAAAAGAAAACAAAAATAATGATAGCAAAAAGAAGCATGCTTCAATCTGCATTCAGAGTTCATCAGTTCTTTCTCTGGGGGTGGATAGCATTTTTCATCATGGGTCCTTGGAATTGTCTTGGATCATTGTCTTGACAGAATAGTTAAGTCTTTCACAGTTAGTCATCCTTTCAATATCGTCGTTACTGTGTATGATGTTCTCCTGGTTCTGCTCACTTCACTTTGCATCAGTTCATTTAAGTCTCCCCAGGTTTTTCTGAAATCATCCTGCTTGTCATTTCTTATAGCAGAATAGTATTCCATCAGGTTCATAAACCACAATTTGTTCAGCCATTCCCCAATTTATGGGTACACCCTTGGTTCCCAATTCTTTGCCACTACAAAAAGAGCTGCAGGACAGTTGCTGATCTACATTGGGTACAGGGATTTTTCTCAAATGGTGTTCCTTATACCAATGAAATCACAGGTTCATAGGAAAGGGACTGAATGAAGATCAGATTTGTGATTTCATTGGTAAGGAGAACTCCCAGATAAGAAAATTCCCTCTACCAATGCAGATTAGCACCTTCTCTGATTTTGAGTTGGAAAAGACTTCAGAAACCATCTAGACCTGAGTTCAAATTCTGCCTCAGAGAGGATTCGACTGGGTAAGTCCCTTTGTTTCTCTGTTTTTCAGTCTCTAATATATCTTTCAGCTCCAAACCTATGATCCTCTGATGTGGCCCAGGATGCCCAAGGAGTCACACCAACAGCAACAATCAGCAATGTTGGGGATTAAAGCCAGATCCTCTAATTCCAAATACATTATTCTTCCTACTCTACCACACTGTTTTGGTAAGGTTCAGACCAAAAATAAATCCACATTTAATGGATGAGGAAATCGAGACTCACACACAATAAGTAACTTGCCCGTGGTCTCATAGCTATTAAGTATGAGACTCAGGATTTGAACCCAGTTTATTTTGACTCGAAGTTGAACACTATGCTACACTACAGTGTAGATGTCATGGGTTTAGAATCAGAAGGGTTGGGTTCCCCTCAACTCTCTGGACCTCAGTTTCCTTTTCTTTGAAAAGAAGAAGTTTGGGTTAGATGAACTCTGAGGTCTCCTCTTGCTCTAAATCCTGTGATTTGATATGATGTCAGTCATTTCCATGGAGGTGATGACTTGCAGAAAGTACTCAAATTTGAATGAACCCAGCTCTTTTCCTTTACCCCAATAATCCACATACCTAGGAACCCCAACCAAACAAACTTAAAAAATGAATTTCTAGTAAAGTTCCTAACCTAAGTACCATTTTATGTTTGCCAGCCTATTTTCCTTCTATATCCCCTTATAGTCGTCTTTGGGAGATGATGTGTTTGAGGTTTGATTTTTTTTCCTTTTTCTTCTGACTGCAGTCTATAGACACGTTGAAATGAAAGCCCCACTAAAGTAAAAGGTTTTGACTACTATTTCTGTTTTGCCCTTGTTCTACCACACAGATCTCTCTGCTTCCACATATAAAATCCCAGGACGGCTCCAACTGCTCTGAACTGGTTGATTCTGCTGGGGATTCATCTCTCAGCAAACTTCCCTGATCAGATATTTATCAGATTGGAGTTTTGAAGTGAGATGCCAACCAGAGAGAATATGTTAAGGACACTGGGGTTGTGGAGAGAGTTACCTTTTTCTCTGGGATCCTTCCAGCTAAAAATGAAGATTTTTTCTTGAAGCCACCCTTGGGACAAATAAACCAATTCATTTTGTGCTCTTCACCTTCTTGCACTAAAGCTGTAGGAGTTGGTCAATCAGTTATATTTACTGAGTTTCCTATATTGGTGGAGACCAAAATAGGCCAAAACAGGTCAAATCATCCTGTATGATGGACCAGGGTAGGATGCAGGCTGTGAAGGAGACAAAAAGAAAGGAGGTGGGGATGGGGAACAAGCTCTCTGCCTTTCTTAAGGGGATTGATAAACACCTAAGGATTAGTATTTCAATGTATTTTTATTCAATGGAATCAGGTTAGAATCTTGGCTCTGGCATTTACTACCTGTTAACCTCGTTCAAATCATGCCTTCACTGGCAGACAAGAAAGTAATCTTAGGCTATGTTTAAAAGAGGCAAGGCATATAAGGGTATGGAAATCAGAGCCGTGCTGCTCTTGACCTTGATGAAATCACATATGAAGTGTCTGACTCCTTTCATGATGCCATCATTTAAGGACATTAATAAGCTACAGTGCATCCATAGAAGATAAATAGAAGGATGATGTATTTTGAATGCAGGTGGATTGGTTGAAGGATTAGTTGTGTTTAGCCTAGAAAAGAGAAGACTTAGAAAGTGCATGATATGCAACTGGGAAATAAGATATACAGGCAGTGGGGTATAGAAATCTATCCTGCCCTACGGGAAAATAGAAGTGGAAGGAGATAAGAGAACAGGGGAGATAGAAGGTAGGGCAGATTAGGGGAAGGGATACTCAGAATGCATGCCATCTTGGGGTAGGGGGAGAGACGAGATGGGGAGAAAATTTGGAACTCAAAATGTTGTGGAAGTGAATGTTGAAAACTAAAAATAAATAAATTAATAAAAAAAGATTTTTTAAAAAGTACATGATTGCTGTCTACAAATATTTGGATAACTATCACAATGAAGAGATTAGACTCAAAGGGAAGAACTAAAAACAATGTGTGGAGTTGCAAAAAGGAAAGCTGGAACTATATGTAAGGGCCAACTTCTTAACAATCATAGCTCATCCAAAGTGGAATGGGCAGCCTCAAGTAGTAGTGGGAATCACCTTATTGAAAGTCTTCAAGCAAAGACTGGATGATTGGTTACTGAGTATGTTGTAAAAACAATTTTTGGTTATATACTGATGGCCTCTGAGGTATTTCCAGATCTGTTATCCCATGATCCATCCAAACTGAGATTCTGAGATTCTGTCTAGTGGTTGTTTTTGTATTTCAAGGAACTTCTTTTCATGCCAGCTTTGGCAAGTTATTTTCCATTGGCACCATCATCACTATCAACATCATTATAATCAAATATTTAAATACACTTAAGTGGTTATATTCTGGGCATTTATTTGGTATGCAACAGTCCCTGTTTTCTAGTTACAGACATCATATCCAACTTTGTTCATAGGCAAACTTGGTAGCTATTGCCAGGAAATGATTAAGGGATAGAGAGATGGTCCCAATGACTAGAAGTATAGCTTCATATGATTCTGATTACTTTTTTCTAATTTTAAAGAACTCAAGCTTAGCAGTTATTAATAAATTTCATGAACAAAGCTACACCATCACTTATGTCTCACTACTTTGAATCAAAATTAACTTGCTATACTGAGGACAAAACTATCATTGGTTTTGTCCTGTTAATTAACTTTATGTATTTATTACCTTATGGCTCTAATAATTGCCCATAATATATGCCCCAGAATGCTGAGAATGATGATATAAGGGAAAATGGTCAGTCCAGAGGGAGGAGGCTTTGAGGACTCCTGGGTTTATCTAAACAACTCCTTTGGGCCTAAAAGAGAAAGCCTTTTCATCACACAATCACAGAATACAAAAGCTTGAGGGGGTCCCAGAAACAATCTAGTTCAATGCATGACTGAAAAATATCCTTTCTATAACATAACCAACAAGTGGTCATCCATCTCCATTTGAAGACTTCTAAGAAGAGATAGGCCACCACCGCTCAAAGCAAGCCCCTTCCATTTTAGCATAAGTAATTCCTTGGAACCATTTTTTCCTTGACATCAAACTTAAATTGCTCTCTTCACAACTTCCACCCGTTATAGCTGGTTCTGCCTTCTTGGTCCAAGCAGAACAAATCTAGTACATCCTGTTATAGTAGTCTAGCACACCAGAGCCTTCCAAAGGCTTGAAGAGAGGTACTTTGTTCCTCCTGAGTGTGCTACTCTCCAAGGTAAACATTTCCAGTTACTTCAACTGTTTGTCATATGTCATGGACTCAATGATCTTCACCATTCTGTTTGACCTACTTGGGACACTCTTGAGTTTTTCAACATCCTTCTTAAACCATGGCACTCAGAAATGAACACAATATTTCAGATAATATCTGACACTGAAAGACTACAGTGGAACTTGCCCCTGGAAATTATCTCTCCCTTAATACAATCCAAGATCACATCATCTTTTTTTGGATACATACCATTGCTGACTCATATTAAACGTAACACTCCAGATCTTTTTCAAGCAAACTGTTGTCTAAACATCACCCCCCCTATATATTTGTAAAGTTGACTGCCATAATCAACTATAAGACTTCATGTTCTTCTATACTACTAGAATTTTTTTCTACTAGATTCAGCCTAGGGCTCTAGTCCACCAAGATTTTTTGAAATGCTTCCTCTATTATTCAATGTGTTAGTTATTCCTCCCAATTTAGTGTAACCTGCAAAGGTAATTAAGGGCTTTGATTGAGGTGGATAGTATGATGATAACTGACAGCTTTCTTATTCACTTGTTTGCTCTACCAACAAAGGACTTGCACTGAAAAGGATGGTAATTAAGGGCTTTGATTGAGGTGGATGGTATAATGATAACTGACAGCTTTCTTATTCACTTCTTTGCTCTGCCAACAAAGGACTTGCACTGAAAAAGGATGGGAAAAGTCTGTGACTGCAGTGAGAGAGGAGCTAGGTCTCAGTCGCAAGCCCTGAGCATGGGCTGCAGCTGCCTCCTGAGCTTCCAGTCCACAGACTGAGGGGGAATCAAGTGGCTGATCAGAGGGGGATTGCAGGGATCTCTCTGCTGGCACAGGATTCTCTTGCTTTGCCCATGCTTGGATCTGGGTCACAGTTCTGGGTGGTGGTCCTGGGGCAAGGAGGAGTGCTGGTGTGGTGGACAAAAAAGAGTGCTTATAGACCAGAGCACAGGCCAGGAAAGGAGTAAACACCTCACCCTTGATCATAGCACCTTGGAAGAACTGAAAATTTACAGGTCCCTAGAAGTATCTCTGAAAACAGCTGCACAAAACCCCTGAAGCTTGGGACAGTACATTCTCCACACTGTAAACAGACTCCTATCTTAACAAAGAGTCTGTAACTCAAGTAATTGACTGAGATCATGAGCAAGCAGAACAAAAAGAGTCCAACTATATTATCTTACTTTGATGACAAAGAAGATCAAAACATACAACCAGAAGAAGACAACGAAACTAAAGCTCCCACATCCAAAACCTCCAAGAAAAATATGAATTGGTCCCAGGCCATGGAAGAAGTCAAAAAGGATTTTGAGAAGCAAGTAAGAGAAGTAGAGGAAAAACTGAGAGTGATGCTAAAGGAGACCCCAAAAAAATACTGAAGAAAATAACATCTTTTAAAATAGCCTAATCCAAATGGCAAAAGGGGTCCAAAAAGCCAATGAGGAGAAAAATGCCCTAAAAAGCAAAATTGGCCAAATGGAAAAGGAAATCCAAAAGCATACTGAAGAAAATACTTCCTTAAAAATTAGAATGGAGAAATTGGAAACTAGGGACAATTTGAGAAATCAAAGCACTGTAACACTAATCCAAAGGAATGAAAAAATAGAAGAGAATGTGAAATATCTCTTTGGAAAAACAACTGACCTGGAAAATAGATCCAGGAGAGAGAACTTAAAAATTATTGGACTATCTGAAAGCCATGATCAAAAAAAGAGCCTAAACATCATCTTTCAAGAAATTATCAAGGAAAACTGCCCTGATATTTTAGAACCAGAGGGCAAAATAGAAATTGAAAGAATCCACCGATCACCTCCTCAAAGAGATCCCCAAAGGAAAACTCCTAGGAATGTTGTAGCCAGATTCCAGAATTCCCAGGTCAAGAAGAAGATATTGCAAGCAGCCAGAAGGGAACAATTCAAGTACTGTGGAAACACAATCAGGATAACACAAGATTTAGCAGCTTCTACATTGAGGGTCCAGAGGGCATGGAAGGGAAAAAAATTATATGTATGTATAGATAGATAGATAGAGGGCACAGGGTGAGTTGAAGATGAAGGGATGATATCTGGAAAATAAAATTAAGAGGTGAGAAAGGATTATACTGGGAGAAGGAGAAAGGGAGAAGTAGAATGAGGTAAAATATTTCACAAGAAAGGGCTTTTACAGTGGAGGGGAAATGGGGGGAAGTGAGAGGGAATGAGTGAATCTTATACTCATAGGACTTGGCTTAAGGAAGGAATAATATACACAATGGGGTATGGAAATCTATCTTACCCTACAGGAAAATAAAGGGGGGAGGGGACAAGAGAGCAGGGGGTTAATAAAGGAGAGGGCAGATTGGAGGAGGGGATAATCAGAAGCAAACACTTCTAAGGAGGAACAAGGTCAAAAAAGAGAGTAGAATAAATAAGAAAGTAGAATAAAGAGAGTAGGATAGGATGAAGGGAAATATACTTAGTTTTTCACAAGACTACTATGGAAGTGTTTTGTGTGACTACACATCTATAACCTGTACCAAGGTGCTTGCCTTTTCAAAGAGGGTGGGTGGGGAGGGAGGAAGGGAGAAAATTTGTAACCCAAAGCTTTAAAAACACATGTTAAAAATTATAAAAATTTTAAAAAAAAGAAAGGGAAAAAATAATGTCTAACTCTTCATGACCTCATTTGGGATTTTCTTGGTAAAAATACTAGAATGGTTTGCCATTTCCTTCTCCAACTCATTTTATAGATGAGGAACCTGAGGCAAACAAGGTTAAGTGACTTGCCCAGGATCACACAACTATTAAGTGTCTTAGGACAGCTAGGTTATTCGACGAGTCTTCCTGACTCTAGGCTCAGCACTCTATCCACTGAGCAACCTAGCTACTCTTTAAAGGGATAACAATTGATAATCATCTTGGTCCATTAGTAGCCATGCAAAATCTAGAAGATGGTCCCTAATATATTGGATGGACACTCTTTGATGGATTTGCAGAAAGATGTGGACATGAGCTAAATAGGATGAGTAGGCACGAGTGGGTTGCAGTCTTTATAACGGGAAGGTGTACTCATGTTATTGAGATCAAAAGACTGAGCCATGTTGGGAGCTGAGGTGAGTCAAATTCTCTGTCCCAGCTCTGTAAGCAGGCATGTAATCTCAAAATCTCAGAGTTAGAAAGATGCTTAGAGGTCATATTGTCCATTCTTCCCCATTCCCTCTGCCTGACATAACTTAAAAGGGATACTTAACCTTTATGATAAAAAGGTCCATTGAGCTCCATGGGAGTAGGCTCCCTCTGAATATTGTACCAACACAGTTTGCTGAAGTCAAATTATTCATAAAGTCTTTTAGGAAAATTATCCATTCATATTGTATGATAGAAAGAGCTTTCTCTTCCAATTCCACCCCTGACATTAGTTGATTGACCATGGGAAAGTTACTGAATTTATCTAAACCTGAATTTCTTCACCTATAAAATAAGGATAATGCTACTTGTCACATTTAACTCACAGAGCTGTCATGGAGAACAAATAAGATAATGCACATTAAGTGGTCTGTCAACCTTCAAATGCCAAGTAATAATTATATAGTAACAATAATAACTACCATTTATACAGTACTTTACGTTTTCCAAAGATCTTTGTAAATATTGTCTAATTAGTTCCTTGAAATAACTCTGGGAGATAAAGGTTATTATACTTCTCATTTTACGAATGAGGAAGCTGAGGCAGAAAGAGGTTAAATGACTTGCCCAGGGTCACACTGCTACTAAGCATCTAAAACAGAATTTGAATTCCAATCTTCCTGACTCCAGGTCCCATGCTCTAACCACTGCACCACCTAGCTGCCTCTACATTGCTCCTCTAATTACCAGCTATTATAGAGGAGGATTATAGCATAATAAATAGAATGTGGCACTAGGAATCAGGAGTGATCTGGGTTCAGATCCTGCTTCTGACCTTGACCAGTTGTGTGACTATGGATAAATTGTTTTAGTTCTCTGAGTTTCAGTTATTTCTTCTGTATAATGGGGATAATAACATTTCTAGCATCTGGCCTCACAGGGCTGTTTTGAGAATCAAAGTACGTACTGTTAGATGATATAGATATATAGTTATAGGTATAGAGATAGATAGAGATGATATAGATATAGATACAGATGCAGGTACAGAGAGACAGAGATCAAGATGGGCATGGAAGTAGATGTAAAGGCAGAGGTCGATTCAGATAGCTAAGGATAGCTATAATTGTAATTATGGATCAAGATGGAGATGAAGATAGATAGGAAGTGGTATGGGTATAGATTTGTTGTTTTTGTTGATTAATTTCAGTTGTGTCCAATTCTTCATGACCCCATTTCGGATTTTCTTGGTAAAGATATTGGAGTGGTTTACCATTTCCTTCTCCATCTCATTTTACAAAGGAGGAAACTAAGGCAAACAGGATTAAATGACTTACCCAGGGTCGCACAGCTAGTAAGTGTCCAAGGCCAAATTTGAACTCAGGAAGATGAGTCTCCATGGGACTCTAAATCCAGCACTCTATCCACTGCACCGTGTAGCCACCCTATGGGTATAGATATAGATATGGATAACCTAAGTATATAAATATGGAAGCATATGTGTCTTTGGCCCCCGTGCTTCATCCTAATTGGGGTAAATATAAAGATATAGTTTCTCCCCCACCTGAAGATGAAGCAGAGTTACTAAAGTTATACACACAACTAGATCTCTATCTGCACATAGATAGATATAGATATAGATGTAGATATAGATATAGATGGCTTTACCATCATTATTTTCTTTGATCTTCACAATAACCCAATTCTATCATTCATAGTGACAGGAGCCAGACCTGTGATCTCATCGGAATGGGTAACTTCCAGATGAGGAAGCTCCTTCCAATGAAAGTTGGTACTTTCTCTGAAACTTAAGAGTCAGAGAAAACCTGACTAGGCCACCAAGAAGTGAAATGAGTAGCCAAGGATCACACAGTCAGAGGTGGGGCTTGAACTGGTTCTGTGGCTTCCTCTATCTAATACGACACCCTGTCTCTCATTGTTATTCATAGACAGATACATAGGCAGGCCTAAATGTATATATAGATAGAGATAAGTGTGTATTCATCAGATATTATTAATCGGAATAAACATATCTGTTGAAAGACATGGTTCCTGAATTGTAAGCATTGGCTCAGACACAATCCAATATTTCCCCACCCCCTTCTTCCCTATTTTAAAAAGAAAAAAGCTATTATAGACTACTACAAATTTGTGCCTAAGTTATAGACCCAGAAATAGTCTTTTTCAATCCAAATTTAAAACCAAAAGCCATTTGCTTTTTGCAGCAGATGAAGTCTCATTCATGGCCAGATTACCATTGGCCCCGCTCATGGTTCCTTTCTCATTAAATATTTATTTTTATTTATTATTTATTAGATACAGTGGAAGCACTGGAGTGTGCATTGGGTTCAGCCTTGGCTTGTTTTGACTTTAACCCAGGGGTGCCCATTCCTAGCAATAGCAAGAATGAGAAGCACTCCAGAATCCTGGGTTCATTGCTCAGTTAAGCTGTGGCTTGAGAAGGAACAAGGTTAAAGGCTATAATTTCTGTGTATCTCCCTCAGCCCAGGTACAATGAGGGTGAGTGTTTGCTCCACTCCATCAGCAGAGAAGAGGTAGGGGATAACCAAATTAGGCCTAGCCTTTAGAGACCTTGGTAGGGACAGCTAGGTGGCACAGTGGTTAGAGTGCTGGGCCTGGAGTCAGGAAGACCTGAGTTCAATTTCCGGCCTCAGACACAATTTGTTTCAGTTTCTTCATCTGGAAAATGAACTAGAGAAGGAAACGGCAAGCCACTCCAGTATCTTTGCCAAGAAATCCCCCAAAAAGGGGGTCACAAAAAGTCAGACATCACTAAAAAAGACTAAATAACCACAACAAACTAGAGAGCTTAAGCTCCCTAGTTCTGAATGTCATGGCTTTCTCATTTCCATGAGGTTCCAGCTGCTTGTTTATGTATCTATCTTTTCCAAGACCAGGGGGAGACCCACTAGACACCCCATAAAACTGGTGATTGTGTAGCTTTTCTCCCCATGGTACATTTACCATCACATCCCCTCACCCCTCCATTTAAATTGATTAATTGACCTTTAAAAATGTACCCAGAAAATAAATTGCCTAATAAAATAAATTATCTTGTATTTGGTGATGCCTGAAATCCACTGTAACTTGAGAAGGAGCTAATGAAGCAGAGGAGAAATGACTAATGAAGGAAATACACTTAATAAAGAATAATTGATTAGTCATTTGGAAGAGCTGCAAACATTTCTGCTACTGCTGCGGCTTCTCAGGAGTTCTCTCCATCTCTTCCTCATGCACGAACAAAGACGACGCCAGAGCCAGGGCCGAGGAGAGTGGGTGTAGTGACAATTAGACAGCTTCAATGTGTTGTGATTCACCAGGCTGCCTCCCTTGGGTGGCAGAAAGAGAAAATGTTTTTGAAATGCTCAGGAAACCAGCCATAAAGGAGAAGCAAATGAGCATCTCCTTCTTCCAGCTGCTTGGGAATGGCATCTGAATGATTAAGAAGACCTGGGGGACCAAGAGGCCTCTGTTCTGCTTCCAGTTGTACCACTCACTCTCTGGCTATGGCACTGAAGATGGCATCTCCATTGTCAAATGAACTGGGAAAACTCCCTGCTCAGTGGGTGCCCTTCTGCCAGATCCAATAAAATTCCATCAAGCTAGATTTTACCCTGATTTGTTAGGGTCCAATACTCTCAGGATAAGTGTGTGTGTGTGTGTGTGTGTGTGTGAGAGAGAGAGAGAGAGAGAGAGA